>NC_090413.1:7247063-7407063 GCF_036365525.1 Heterodontus francisci
CAGGAACCTGATCGACGTGTGAGGCTCAGACACGGAACATACAATTTATCACTTTTTGGCTGATCACATTTCGAAATGAGGAATCTTGTGATTTATACACAGGGAATACAGAAGATCCCACAACAGCTGCTGACATGACCTCCTTTTGCTGCTTTTACAGAAACAATTTGCATTTATTTTTGCAGAAGGAGATTTATTTTCTCATCAAATTTCTTCTGCACCCATCCCCTGCTTTCTGGGATACAATCAGCCTCCGGTAGCTGGGAATTCACCCTTCATTTCTGTCAGCCTTGGCAGAGAGTGTTGTCAAGTGACTGTGAAAGCAGCATACTCCTGACCGTGCTGTGTTGGCCAGTAACTGAGACCAGGAGGACCAGGTCCCTTTGGTTCCCCATCGAACTCCGAGGCACTGGGAGAAAGTGTGAGGTCCCCCCAGCAAACCGCACTGAACGAGAATCCAACCTGTGACTAACCATTGCATCTGCCATCCATTCTCAATGGGGATCTTTTTATTAATTAAAGAAATATCATACAAACATTTACAGCTACAGATTACTCGGGCACATCACAGCCACCGGCGTCAGTGTTTATATAAAGATCTGCTTCTGGCCTCAGCTTTCAGTTACACGCTGAGGAATGTCTCCCAGTGACAGCAACTCCAGCCTTGTCCCGTCCACTGAGGCTTTCAAAATCGCACCGACCTCTTTCGGATCGCACCAATGGGTTTGGCGGCTTCCACCACACTCTCAGGCAGCGCATTCCAGACCTTAACCACTCGCTGCATGAAAAAGTTTTTTTTTTATTTGTTCATGGGATGCGGGCGTCACTGGCCAGGCCAGCATTTATTACCCATCCATAATTGCCCTTGAGGAGGTGGTGGTGAGCTGCCTTCTTGAACCGCTGCAGTCCATGTGAGGTAGGTACACCCACAGTGCTGTTAGGAAGGGAGTTCCAGGATTTTGACCCAGCGACAGTGAAGGAACAGCGATATAGTTCCAAGTCAGGATGGTGTGTGACTTGCACGGGAACTTGCAGCTGGTGGTGTTCCCATGCATCTGCTGCTCTTGTCCTTCGAGGTGGTAGAGATCACGGGTTTGGAAGGTGCTGTCTGAGTAGCCTTGGTGCATTGCTGCAGTGCATCTTGTAGATGGTACACACTGCTGCCACTGTGAGTCGGTGCTGGAGGGAGTGAATGTTTGTAGATGGGGTGCCAATCAAGTGGGCTGCTTTGTTCCGGATGGTGTCGGGCTTCTTGAGTGTTGTTGGAGCTGCACCCATCCAGGCAAGTGGAGAGTATTCCATCACACTCCTGACTTGTGCCTTGTAGATGGTGGTCAGACTTTGGGGAGTCAGGAGGTGAGTTACTCGCCGCAGGATTCCTAGCCTCTGACCTGCTCTTGTTGCCACGGTATTTATATGGCTACTCCAGTTCAGTTTCTGGTCAATGGTAGCCCCTAGGATGTTGATAGTGGGGGATTCAGCGATGGTAATGCCATTGAATGTCAAGGGGCAATGGTTAGATTCTCTCTTGTTGGAGATGGTCATTGCCTGGCACTTGTGTGGTGCAAATGTTATTTGCCACTTATCAGCCCAAGCCTGGATATTGTCCAAGTCTCATGTCACTTTGCTTCTCTTACCAAATACTTGAAATCTGTGTCCTCTCGTTCTCAATCCTTTCACGAGTGGGAACAGTTTCTCTCTATCTACTCTGTCCAGATCCCTCATGATTTTGAATACCTCTATCAAATCACCCCTCAGCCTTCTCTTCTCCAAAGAAAACAGTCCTAACTTCTCCAATCTATCTTCATAACTGAAATTCCTCATCCCTGGAACCATTCCCATGAATCTTTTCTGTACTGTCTCCAATGCCCTCACATCTTTCCTAAAGTGCAGTGCCCAGAACTGGATGCAATACTCCAGCTGAGGCCGAACTAGTGTCTTATACAAGTTCAACATAACTTCCTTGCTCTTGCACTCTAAGCCCCTATTAATAAAGCCCAGGATACTCCATGCTTTATTAACTGCTCTCTCAACCTATCCTGCCACCTTCAATGACTTATGCACATATACACCCAGGTCCCTCCGCTCCTGCATCCCCTTTAGAATTGTACCCTTTATTTTATATTGTCTCTTCATGTTCTTCCTAACAAAATGAATCACTTCTCATTTCTCTGCATTGACCTTCATCTGCCACCTGTCTGCCCATTCCACCAGCCTGTCTATGTCCTTTTGAAGTTCTACACTATCCTCCTCACTGTTCACAATGCTTCCAAGTTTTGTATCAACTGCAAACTTTGAAATTGTGCCCTGTGCACCAAGGTCTAGGTCATTGATATATATCAGGAAAAGCAAGGGTCCCAACACTAATCCCTGGGGAACTCCACTACAAACCTTCCTCCAGCCCGAAAAACATGCGTTAACCACTACACTTTGTTTCCTGTCACTCAGCGAATTCTGTATCCAAGTTGCTACTGTCCCTTTTATTCCATGAGCTACAAGTTTGCTCACAAGTCTGTTGTGTGGCACTGCATCAAATACCTTTTGAAAGTCCATGTACACCACATCAACATCGCTTCCCTCATCAACCCTCTCTGTTATTGCCAGAAAAAACTCCAGCAAGTTAGTTAAACATGATTTACCCTTAAGAAATCTATGCTGGCTTTCTTTAATTAACCCACATTTGTCCATGTGACTATTGATTTTGTCCTGAATTATTTTTTCTTGAAGTTTCCCCACCACCAAAGTTAAACCGACTGGCCTTTAGTTGTTGGGCTTATCTTTCTGCCCTTTTTTGAAGAAGGGTGTAACATTTGCAATTCTCCAGTCCTCCGGCACCATCCCTGAGTTTAAGGAAGACTGAAAAATTATGGCCAGTGCCTCCACAATTTCCACTCTCACTTCCCTCGGTATCCTTGGATGCATCTCATCTGGTCCTGGTGCTTCATCCATTTTAAGTACAGACAGCCCATCTAATATCTCCTGTTTATCAATTGTAAACTGTTCTAGTGTCTGAATTACTTCCTCTTTCACCATTGCCTGGGTTGCATCTTCGTCCTTGGTAAAGACAGATACACTGAATACCTCAACTATGCCCTCTGTCTCCATGTGTAAATCCCCTTTATGGTCCCTAATCGGCCCCACTCTACCTTTTACCACTCTTTTACTATTCATATGTCTATAACTATCTAGGCAGCTTTAGATAGCCAAAAACTTCAAGATTAGTAACTATCGGTTTGCAAAGTCTCAAGTTATTGCCTCATTGGTTAAATTGGGGAATAGGATTGTTTCTCATTGGTTAAGTTGGTGTTGATACAATATTTCTCATTGGCTGAATTGGAGACCTGGGACATTGCTCATTGGTTGAGTCAGAGAGCTGCGACATTGTTCATTGGCTGAATCGGCAAGGTGGCATGTTCCTCATTGGCTGAATCAGTGAGGTGGCATGTTCCTCATTGGCTGTGTCGAACAGCTGGCACCTTCCTCATTGGCTGTGTCAGCGAGGTGGCATGTTTCTCATTGGCTGATTTGGAGAGCTGGCATGCTCCTTATTCGCTGTGTCAGACAGCTGGCATGTTTCTCATTGGCTGTGTGGGCGAGGTGGCAGGTTCCTCATTGGCTCGGTTCTGTGCTCCCTTCCGGCCTATACACCAGCTGTGTTAAGACCAATATGTGTCTCCTGATGCCTGCGCAAGTCTACTTTACGCTGAAATCCTTTTCCACACACAGAGCAGATGAAAGGTTTGAAGCCAGTGTGCTTCCTGCTGTGGGTGATGAGGTTTGAACTCTGGCTGAAAGCTTTCCCACACACCTGACACCTGTGAGGCTTCTCACCTGTAGCAAAACATGGATGGCAATAAAATATTAATAATCTAGCGACAAACTGCAGTGTTAAACTTTTAGAATCCAATCTCAGAACCCAACCTCCAGAATTAAAAGAAGAACAGCAGAGCACCAAGAATATTCCAGTACCTGTGGGGAGTGTACTGGTGTCGATCCCAGTACCTGTGGGCAGTGTGCTGGTGTCGATCCCAGTACCTGTGGGCAGTGTACTGGTGTCGATCCCAGTACCTGTGGGCAGTGTACTGGTGTCAATCCCAGTATCTGTGGGGAGTGTGCTGGTGTCGATCCCAGTATCTGTGGGGAGTGTGCTGGAATCAATCTCAGTACCTGTGGGGAGTGTGCTGGTGTCGATCTCAGTACGTGTGGGGAGTGTGATGGAATCAATCTCAGTACCTGTGGGGTGTGTGCTGGAGTTGATCCCAGTACCTGTGGGGAGTGTACTGGTGTCGATCCCAGTACCTGTGGGCAGTGTACTGGTGTCGATCTCAGTACCTGTGGGCAATGTACTGGTGTCAATCCCAGTATCTGTGGGGAGTGTGCTGGTGTCGATCCCAGTATCTGTGGGGAGTGTGCTGGAACCAATCTCAGTACCTGTGGGGAGTGTGCTGGTGTCGATCTCAGTACCTGTGGGGAGTGTGATGGAATCAATCTCAGTACCTGTGGGGAGTGTGCTGGAGTTGTTCCCAGTACCTGTGGGAAGTGTGCTGGTGTTGATCCCAGTACCTGTGGGCAGTGTGCTGGAGTTAGTCCCAGTACCTTCAGATTGGAAGTTGGCAAATGTTACACTGCTTTTCAAGAAAGGAGGTAGAGAGAAAACAGGGAACCACAGGCCAGTTAGTCTGACATCAGTCATTGGGAAGATGCTGGAAACTATTATTAAAGAAGTCTTAACATTGCACTTGGAAAAGCACAGTCTGATTAGAACAAGTCAGCATGGTTTTACTAAAAGGAGATCCTGTTTGACAAATTTTGACAAAGCAGCCTCACAGCTCCAGTGACCCGGGTTCGATTCTGGGTACTGCCTGTGCAGAGTTTGCAAGTTCTCCCTGTGACTGCGTGGGTTTCCGCCGGGTGCTCCTGTTTCCTCCCACAGCCAAAGACTTGCAGGTTGATAGGTAAATTGGCCATTATAAAAATTGCCCCTAGTATAGGTAGGTGGTAGGGGAATTGAGGGAAGGTGGGGATGTGGTAGGAATATGGGATTAATGTAGGATTAGTATAAATGGGTGGTTGATGGTCGGCACAGACTCGGTGGGCCGAAGGGCCTGTTTCAGTGCTGTATCTCTAAATAAATAAAAAAGTTATGAGAATTTTTTGAGGATGTAACTAGTAGATGTAGTATACCTGGATTTCCAAAAGGCATTCAATAAGGTGCCACATAGAAGAGTAATAGGCAAAATAAGGGCTCATGATGTTGGAGGTAATATATTAGCGTGGATAGAGGATTGGTTAACAGACAGGAAGCAGAGAGTGAGCATAAGTGGGGAATTACAAGTTGTCAGTGGGTGAATAGTGGGGTGCTGCAAGGATCATTGCTGGGACATCAGCTATTTACACTTTATATTAATGACTTGGATGAAGAGACAGTGAGTAATGTATCTAAGTTTGCTGATGATACAAAGCTCAGTGGAAAGGTAAGCTGCGGGGAGGATGTAGAGAGGCTGCAAAAAGATATAGACAGGTTAAATAGAATCATAGAAAGTTTAAGGCACAGGAAGAGGCCACTTGGTAAGTGGACAACAAGATAGCAAATGGAGTATAATGTAGGGAAGTGTGAAGTTGTTCACTTTGGTCGTCAAAATAGAAAAGCAGAATATTTTTTAAAAAGGTGTGAAACTGATAAGTGTTGATGTTCAGAGAGACTTGGGGGTACTTGTACAAGGAACATACAAAGTTAACATACATGTGCAGCAGGTTACTATGAAGGCAAATGGCATGTTACCTTTATTGCAAGGGGATTGGAGTACAGGAATAAAGAAGTCTTACTAAAATTGTTCTGGGCTTTGGTGAGACCACACCTGGAATACTGTGTGCAGTTTTAGTCTCCATATTTAAGAAAGGTGTGACGAAAACCCCACGTGCCAAATGGAAATATTAATTTCATCGTATGGAACTTTGCCTGAGATTTTTCCTGGAAATTGTTACAAATAACTTTTAAAACAGAAAACTAGAAACCAAGATGGCCACGCACAAATTGCATATGAAAAAAACCAAAGGATCAGGCTGGAGACAGACGTGATTAATTCAGCCTAGCCAGGACAATGGGGTGCTTTCTGATTCACTTATCTGAGATAGCCTTTTTAATGTGGTCATCAAAAGCCATCAACACCCATTGACTTTGAAAGAGCCAAACCCTTCCCCCCCTCCCCCCCATCCCCGCAGCCCCACCAAGTATGTCTGAACAGCTTGAGGGGAGAGCCTTGAATTTCAAAGCCCCTTCTGGAAGATTCTGATTCAAACACAGAGATGATCATATCACATGACTGCTTGGGTTGCTCTGGACATTTGTGAGTGAATACTCAGAAGGCAGACAGTAACTGACACCCAGCAAGGGAATATCTCTCTCTGTGTCCCTCTCTCCAGTAAAGTCCCAGAGAAGCTTCAGCTAAACTACTAAGCCTCAAACCTATAACCCAGCACAGCCAGCAACGAGGGGAAATGGATAAAGCCCCTCTTCTGCCTTCAGGAACCTGAGAAGCAAGCCCGAACCGTGCACATGATCCAGTGAGGACTTCAGGACTACAATTTCAACTAAGAACTTGGGAACTGAGATTCGGTATTTGAATTCCATTTATTACTGACTCTACTCCAACCTCCCAACTCTGTTTTTCCATCTGTAATCTATTTGTGTGTGTGTGTATGCCTCTTGTGTGAATGTGCATCGTGGATGCATAGCATATTTTAGTAATTTAACCGGTTTAGAGTGATAAGGTTAATAAATTTACATCTTCCTTGTTTAAACTCAAAAAACCTTTCTATTGGTTCATTTGCAATTATATTAGCGGAACAGGAGCAAGTGCTCACTGAGGTGGTAGGTTAAATCACTGCGTTAAAAAAGATAAACCCTGTTGCAGTCAAACTAGAGAAGGGGCGAAAGGGGAGCCTGAGATCCCCTCCTCACCTGGTCGTAACAAAGGATACACTTGCATTGGAGGCAGTGCAGCGAAGATTTACTAAACTGGTCCCTGGGATGAGGGGGTTGTCCTGTGAGGAGAGGCTGAGTAAATTCACTGGAGTTTAGAAGAATGAGAGGCAATCTAATTGATACATACAAGATTCTGAAAGGGCTTGATAGGGTAGAAGCTGAGAGATTGTTCCCACTGGTCAGGGAATCTAGAACACGGGGACACAGTCTCAGGATAAGGGGCGAATCATTCAGGACTGAGATGAGAAGAAACTACTTCACTCACAGGGTTGTGAATCTTTGGAATTCCCTACCCCAGAGGATTGTGGATGCTCCATCATTGAATACATTTAAGGCTGGGATAGATAGATTTTTGGTGTCTCAGGGAATCAAGGGATATGGGGAGCGGGTAGGAAAGTGGAATTTAAGCCTAAGATCAGCCACGATTGTATTGAATGGCAGAGCAGGCTCGATGGGTCATATGGTCTACTTCTGCTCCTGTGCTCCAGTGCACCTGCGGGGAGTGTGCTTGTGTCGATCCCAGTACCTGTGGGGAGTGTGTCTGTGTTGATCCCAGTCCCTGCAGGGAGTGGGCTTGTGTCGATCCCAGTACCTGTGGGGAGTGTGCATGTGTTGATCCCAGTACCTGCGGGGAGTGTGCTTGTGTCGATCCCAGTACCTGCGGGGAGTGGGCTTGTGTCGATTCCTGTACCTGTGGGGAGTGTGTCTGTGTTGATCCCAGTCCCTGCAGGGAGTGGGCTTGTGTCGATCCCAGTACCTGTGGGGAGTGTGCATGTGTTGATCCCAGTACCTGCGGGGAGTGTGCTTGTGTCGATCCCAGTACCTGCGGGGAGTGTGCTTGTGTCGATCCCAGTACCTGTGGGGAGTGTGCATGTGTTGATCCCAGTACCTGCGGGGAGTGTGCTTGTGTCGATCCCAGTACCTGCGGGGAGTGTGCTTGTGTCGATCCCAGTACCTGCGGGGAGTGGGCTTGTGTCGATTCCTGTACCTGTGGGGAGTGTTCATGTGTTGATCCCAGGACCTGCGGGGAGTGTGCTTGTGTCGATCCCAGTACCTGTGGGGAGTGTGCTTGTGTCGATCCCAGTACCTGTGGGGAGTGTGCTTGTGTTGATCCCAGTCCCTGTAGGGAGAATGATGGTGACGATCCCAGTCCCTGTGGGGAGTGTGCTTGTGTCGATCCCAGTACCTGTAGGGAGAATGATGGTGACGATCCCAGTACCTGTGGGGAGTGTGCTTGTGTCGATCCCAGTACCTGTAGGGAGTGTGCTTGTGTTGATCCCAGTACCTGTGGGGAGTGTGCTTGTGTTTATCACAGTCCCTGTAGGGAGAATGATGGTGACAATCACAGTCCCTGTGGGGAGTGTGCTTGTGTTGATCCCAGTACCTGTGGGGAGTGTGCTTGTGTTGATCCCAGTACCTGTGGGGAGTGTGCTTGTGTCGATCCCAGTCCCTGTAGGGAGAATGATGGTGACGATCCCAGTCCCTGTGGGGAGAATACTTGTGTCGATCCCAGTACCTGTGGGGAGAATGATGGTGTCGATCCCAGTACCTGTGGGGAGTGTGCTTGTGTTGATCCCAGTACCTGTGGGGAGTGTGCTTGTGTCGATCCCAGTCCCTGTAGGGAGAATGATGGTGACGATCCCAGTCCCTGTGGGGAGAATGCTGGTGTCGATCCCAGTACCTGTGGGGAGTGTGCTTGTGTCGATCCCAGTCCCTGTAGGGAGAATGCTGGTGTCGATCCCAGTACCTGTGGGGAGTGTGCTTGTGTCGATCCCAGTCCCTGTGGGGAGTGTGCTTGTGTTGATCCCAGTCCCTGTAGGGAGAATGATGGTGACGATCCTAGTCCCTGTGGGGAGTGTGCTTGTGTTGATCCCAGTACCTGCGGGGAGTGTGCTTGTGTTGATCCCAGTCCCTGTGGGGAGTGTGCTTGTGTCGATCCCAGTCCCTGTAGGGAGAATGATGGTGACGATACCAGTCCCTGTGGGGAGTGTGCTTGTGTCGATCCCAGTACCTGTGGGGAGTGTGCTTGTGTCGATCCTGTTACCTGTGGGGAGTGTGCTTGTGTCGATCCCAGTCCCTGCGGGGAGTGTGCTAAAATGCATCCCAGTACCTGTGTGGATGAAGGTGTGTTTCTTCATGTCTGATTTCTGATGGAAGCATTTTCCGCAGTACTGACAGGGGTACGGTCGTGTGTCCGAGTGGATCAGTAAGTGCGTGGACAGTGTTGAGGAACGTTTAAAATTTTTCCCGCAGATCTTACAGTTGAAACACTTCTCCTGCAGAAACAGAAGAGGACACAGATAATGTTATTTTTTGATCTCCAGGAGGTTCTGATATCAGCAAGGCAACCTCCCAGCACCCCCCAGCTCCTTTCAGCAACCCCCAGCACCTCCCAGCAAACCCCAGCACCTCCCAGCAGGCCCAGCACCCCCCAGCAGCCAATCAGACCTTGGCCGATTGGCCTGTGAGGCCAAGCTGTGAGTACCAGCAACTGTTCATTACTGGACATCACTGCCAAGGTTAGTACAATCCTCCCAACATCCACACTCCTGGATTTTGTAGCAGGGTCCTCTGGATACTGAGCAGAAGTGAGGGAACCATTTGATTTACTCGCTAAACCAAGGATTCCATCAATGACTCTCTATCCACAACCCTGTATCAATCCCAAACTAATCCCACAGCCCCACTCTCTCCCCATAGCCTTGAATCAATCCCAAATTAATCCCACCGCCCCACTCTCTCCCCATAGCCCTGTATCAATCCCAAATTAATCCCACTGCCCCACTCTCTCCCCATTGCCTTGAATCAATCCCAAATTAATACTACCGCCCCACTCTCTCCCCATAGCCTTGAATCAATCCCAAATTAATCCCACTGCCCCATTCCCTCCCCATAGCCTGGAATCAATCCCAAATTAATCCTACTGCCCCACTCCCTCCCCATAGCCTTGAATCAATCCCAAATTAATCCCACTGCCCCATTCCCTCCCCATAGCCTGGAATCAATCCCAAATTAATCCTACTGCCCCACTCCCTCCCCATAGCCTTGAATCAATCCCAAATTAATCCCACTGCCACACTCTCTCCCCATAGCCCTGTGTCAATCCCAAACTAATCCCACTGCCCCACTCTCTCCCCATAGCCTTGACTCAATCCCAAACTAATCCCACCGCCCCACTCTCTCCCCATAGCCCTGTATCAATCCCAAACTAATCCCACTGCCCCACTCTCTCCCCATAGCCTTGACTCAATCCCAAACTAATCCCACTGCCCCACTCTCTCCCCATAGCCTTGAATCAATATCAAATTAATCCCACTGCCCCACTCTCTCCCCATAGCCTTGAATCAATCCCAAATTAATCCCACTGCCCCACTCTCTCCCCATAGCCTTGAATCAATCCCAAACTAATCCCACTGCCCCACTCCTCCCCATAGCCTTGAATCAATCCCAAATTAATCCCACTGCCCCGCTCTCTCCCCATAGCCTTGACTCAATCCCAAATTAATCCCACTGCCCCACTCTCTCCACATAGCCTTGAATCAATCCCAAATTAATCCCACTGCCCCACTCTCTCCCCATAGCCCTGTATCAATCCCAAACTAACCCCACTGCCCCACTCTCTCCCCATAGCCTTGACTCAATCCCAAATTAATCCCACCGCCCCACTCTCTCCCCATAGCCCTGTATCAATCCCAAACTAATCCCACTGCCCCACTCTCTCCCCATAGCCTTGAATCAATCCAAAATTAATCCCACTGCCCCACTCTCTCCCCATAGCCCTGTATCAATCCCAAACTAATCCCACTGCCCCACTCTCTCCCCATAGCCTTGACTCAATCCCAAATTAATCCCACCGCCCCACTCTCACCCCATAGCCCTGTGTCAATCCCAAACTAATCCCACTGCCCCACTCCCTCCCCATAGCCTGGAATCAATCCCAAATTAATCCCACTGCCCCACTCCCTGCCCATAGCCTTGACTCAATCCCAAACTAATCCCACCGCCCCACTCTCTCCCCATAGCCCTGTATCAATCCCAAACTAATCCCACCGCCCCACTCTCACCCCATAGCCTTGTGTCAATCCCAAACTAATCCCACTGCCCCACTCCCTCCCCACAGCATTGACTCAATCCCAAATTAATCCCACCGCTCTATTCTCTCCCCATAGCCCTGTATCAATCCCAAACGAATCCCACTGCCCCATTCCCTCTCCATAGCCTGGAATCAATCCCAAATTAATCCCACTGCCCCACTCCCTCTCCATAGCCTAGAATCAATCCCAAATTAATCCCACTGCCCCACTCCCTCCCCATAGCCTTGAATCAATCCCAAATTAATCCCACTGCCCCACTCCCTCCCCATAGCCTTGAATCAATCCCAAATTAATCCCACTGCCCCATTCCCTCTCCATAGCCTGGAATCAATCCCAAATTAATCCCACTGCCCCACTCCCTCCCCATAGCCTTGAATCAATCCCAAACTAATCCCACTGCCCCACTCTCTCCCCATAGCCTTGACTCAATCCCAAACTAATCCCACCGCCCCACTCTCTCCCCATAGCCCTGTATCAATCCCAAACTAATCCCACTGCCCCACTCTCACCCCATAGCCTTGTGTCAATCCCAAATTAATTCCACTGCCCCACTCTCTCCCCATAGCCTTGAATCAATATCAAATTAATTCCACTGCCCCACTCTCTCCCCATAGCCTTGACTCAATCCCAAACTAATCCCACTGCCCCACTCTCTCCCCATAGCCCTGTATCAATCCCAAACTAATCCCACTGCCCCACTCTCACCCCATAGCCTTGTGTCAATCCCAAATTAATCCCACTGCCCCACTCTCTCCCCATAGCCTGTAATCAATCCCAAATTAATCCCACTGCCCCACTCTCTCCCCATAGCCTTGAATCAATCCCAAATTAATCCCACCGCCCCACTCCCTCCCCATAGCCTTGACTCAATCCCAAATTAATCCCACCGCCCTACTCTCTCCCCATAGCCCTGTATCAATCCCAAACTAATCCCACTGCCCCACTCTCTCCCCATAGCCTTGAATCAATCCCAAATTAATCCCACTGCCTCACTCTCTCCCCATAGCCTTGAATCAATCCCAAATTAATCCCACCACCCCACTCTCTCCCCATAGCCTTGAATCAATCCCAAATTAATCCCACTGCCCCACTCTCTCCCCATCGCCTTGACTCAATCCCAAATTAATCCCACCGCCCCACTCTCTCCCCAAAGCCCTGTATCAATCCCAAACTAATCCCACTGCCACACTCCTCCCCATAACTTGAATCAATCCCAAACTAATCCCACTGCCCCACTCCTCCCCATAGCCTTGTGTCAATCCCAAACTAATCCCACTGCCCCACTCTCTCCCCATAGCCTTGTGTCAATCCCAAACTCATCCCACTGCCCCACTCTCTCCCCATAGCCCTGTATCAATCCCAAACTAATCCCACTGCCCCACTCTCTCCCCATAGCCTTGACTCAATCCCAAATTAATCCCACCGCCCCACTCTCTCCCCATAGCCTTGACCCAATCCCAAATTAATCCCACCGCCCCACTCTCTCCCCATAGCCCTGTGTCAATCCCAAACTAATTCCACTGCCCCACTCTCTCCCCATAGCCTTGAATCAATCCCAAATTAATCCCACCGCCCCACTCTCTCCCCATAGCCCTGTGTCAATCCCAAACTAATTCCACTGCCCCACTCTCTCCCCATAGCCTTGAATCAATCCCAAATTAATTCCACTGCCCCACTCTCTCCCCATCGCCTTGAATCAATCCCAAATTAACCCCACCGCCCCACTCTCTCCCCATAGCCTTGAATCAATCCCAAATTAATCCCACTGCCCCATTCCCTCCCCATAGCCTTGAATCAATCCCAAATTAATCCCACTGCCCCACTCCCTCCCCATAGCCTTGAATCAATCCCAAATTAATCCCACTGCCCCACTCTCTCCCCATAGCCTGTAATCAATCCCAAATTAATCCCACTGCCCCACTCTCTCCCCATAGCCTTGAATCAATCCCAAATTAATCCCACCGCCCCACTGTCTCCCCATAGCCTTGAATCAATCCCAAATTAATCCCACTGCCCCATTCCCTCCCCATAGCCTTGAATCAATCCCAAATTAATCCCACTGCCCCACTCTCTCCCCATAGCCTTGAATCAATCCCAAATTAATCCCACTGCCCCACTCTCTCCCCATAGCCTTGTGTCAATCCCAAACTAATCCCACTGCCCCACTCTCTCCCCACAGCCTTGTGTCAATCCCAAATTAATCCCACCGCCCCACTCTCTCCCCAGAGCCCTGTGTCAATCCCAAACTAATCCCACTGCCCCACTCTCTCCCCATAGCCTTGTGTCAATCCCAAACTAATCCCACTGCCCCACTCTCTCCCCATAGCCTTGACTCAATCACAAATTAATCCCACCGCCCCACTCTCTCCCCATACCCCTGTGTCAATCCCAAACTAATCCCACTGCCCCACTCTCTCCCCATAGCCTTGTGTCAATCCCAAACTAATCCCACTGCCCCACTCTCTCCCCATAGCCTTGACTCAATCCCAAATTAATCCCACTGCCCCACTCTCTCCCCATAGCCTTGTGTCAATCCCAAACTAATCCCACTGCCCCACTCTCTCCTCATAGCCTTGACTCAATCCCAAACTAATCCCACTGCCCCATCCTCCCCATAGCCTTGAATCAATCCCAAACTAATCCCACTGCCCCACTCTCTCCTCATAGCCTTGACTCAATCCCAAACTAATCCCACTGCCCCATCCTCCCCATCGCCTTGAATCAATCCCAACTTAATCCCACTGCCCCACTCCCTCCCCATAGCCTTGAATCAATCCCAAATTAATCCCACTGCCTCACTCCCTCCCCATAGCCTTGAATCAATCCCAAACTAATCCCACTGCCCCACTCTCGCCCCATAGCCTTGTGTCAATCCCAAACTAATCCCACTGCCCCACTCTCTCCCCATAGCCTTGAATCAATCCCAAACTAATCCCACTGCCTCACTCCCTCCCCATAGCCTTGAATCAATCCCAAACTAATCCCACTGCCCCACTCTCGCCCCATAGCCTTGTGTCAATCCCAAACTAATCCCACTGCCCCACTCTCTCCCCATCGCCTTGACTCAATCCCAAATTAATCCCACGGCCCCACTCTCTCCCCAAAGCCCTGTATCAATCCCAAACTAATCCCACTGCCCCACTCCTCCCCATAGCCTTGAATCAATCCCAAACTAATCCCACTTCCCCACTCCTCCCCATAGCCTTGTGTCAATCCCAAACTAATCCCACTGCCCCACTCTCTCCCCATAGCCTTGTGTCAATCCCAAACTAATCCCACTGCCCCACTCTCTCCCCATAGCCCTGTATCAATCCCAAACTAATCCCACTGCCCCACTCTCTCCCCATCGCCTTGACTCAATCCTAAATTAATCCCACCGCCCCACTCTCTCCCCATAGCCTTGACTCAATCCCAAATTAATCCCACCGCCCCACTCTCTCCCCATAGCCCTGTGTCAATCCCAAACTAATTCCACTGCCCCACTCTCTCCCCATAGCCTTGACTCAATCCCAAATTAATCCCACCGCCCCACTCTCTCCCCATAGCCCTGTGTCAATCCCAAACTAATTCCACTGCCCCACTCTCTCCCCATAGCCTTGAATCAATCCCAAATTAATCTCACCGCCCCACTCTCTCCCCATCGCCTTGAATCAATCCCAAATTAATCCCACTGCCCCATTCCCTCCCCATAGCCTTGAATCAATCCCAAATTAATCCCACTGCCTCACTCTATCCCCATAGCCTTGTGTCAATCCCAAATTAATCCCACCGCCCCACTCTCTCCCCATAGCCCTGTGTCAATCCCTAACTAATCCCACTGCCCCACTCTCTCCCCATAGCCTTGTGTCAATCCCAAACTAATCCCACTGCCCCACTCTCTCCCCATAGCCTTGACTCAATCCCAAATTAATCCCACCGCCCCACTCTCTCCCCATAGACCTGTGTCAATCCCAAACTAATCCCACTGCCCCACTCTCTCCCCATAGCCTTGTGTCAATCCCAAACTAATCCCACTGCCCCACTCTCTCCCCATAGCCTTGACTCAATCCCAAATTAATCCCACTGCCCCACTCTCTCCCCATAGCCTTGTGTCAATCCCAAACTAATCCCACTGCCCCACTCTCTCCTCATAGCCTTGACTCAATCCCAAACTAATGCCACTGCCCCATCCTCCCCATAGCCTTGAATCAATCCCAAACTAATCCCACTGCCCCACTCTCTCCTCATAGCCTTGACTCAATCCCAAACTAATCCCACTGCCCCATCCTCCCCATCGCCTTGAATCAATCCCAAATTAATCCCACTGCCTCACTCCCTCCCCATAGCCTTGAATCAATCCCAAACTAATCCCACTGCCCCACTCTCGCCCCATAGCCTTGTGTCAATCCCAAACTAATCCCACTGCCCCACTCTCTCCCCATAGCCTTGAATCAATCCCAAATTAATCCCACTGCCTCACTCCCTCCCCATAGCCTTGAATCAATCCCAAACTAATCCCACTGCCCCACTCTCTCCCCATAGCCCTGTGTCAATCCCAAACTAATTCCACTGCCCCACTCTCTCCCCATAGCCTTGAATCAATCCCAAATTAATCTCACCGCCCCACTCTCTCCCCATAGCCTTGAATCAATCCCAAATTAATCCCACTGCCCCATTCCCTCCCCATAGCCTTGAATCAATCCCAAATTAATCCCACTGCCCCACTCTCTCCCCATAGCCTTGAATCAATCCCAAATTAATCCCACTGCCCCACTCTCTCCCCATAGCCTTGAATCAATCCCAAATTAATCCCACTGCCTCACTCTATCCCCATAGCCTTGTGTCAATCCCAAATTAATCCCACCGCCCCACTCTCTCCCCATAGCCCTGTGTCAATCCCTAACTAATCCCACTGCCCCACTCTCTCCCCATAGCCTTGTGTCAATCCCAAACTAATCCCACTGCCCCACTCTCTCCCCATAGCCTTGACTCAATCCCAAATTAATCCCACCGCCCCACTCTCTCCCCATAGCCCTGTGTCAATCCCAAACTAATCCCACTGCCCCACTCTCTCCCCATAGCCTTGTGTCAATCCCAAACTAATCCCACTGCCCCACTCTCTCCCCATAGCCTTGACTCAATCCCAAATTAATCCCACTGCCCCACTCTCTCCCCATAGCCTTGTGTCAATCCCAAACTAATCCCACTGCCCCACTCTCTCCTCATAGCCTTGACTCAATCCCAAACTAATGCCACTGCCCCATCCTCCCCATAGCCTTGAATCAATCCCAAACTAATCCCACTGCCCCACTCTCTCCTCATAGCCTTGACTCAATCCCAAACTAATCCCACTGCCCCATCCTCCCCATCGCCTTGAATCAATCCCAAATTAATCCCACTGCCTCACTCCCTCCCCATAGCCTTGAATCAATCCCAAACTAATCCCACTGCCCCACTCTCGCCCCATAGCCTTGTGTCAATCCCAAACTAATCCCACTGCCCCACTCTCTCCCCATAGCCTTGAATCAATCCCAAATTAATCCCACTGCCTCACTCCCTCCCCATAGCCTTGAATCAATCCCAAACTAATCCCACTGCCCCACTCTCGCCCCATAGCCTTGTGTCAATCCCAAACTAATCCCACCACCCCACTCTCTCCCCATAGCCTTGAATCAATCCCAAACTAATCCCACTGCCCCACTCTCGCCCCATAGCCTTGTGTCAATCCCAAACTAATCCCACTGCCCCACTCTCGCCCCATAGCCTTGTGTCAATCCCAAACTAATCCCACTGCCTCACTCCCTCCCCATAGCCTTGAATCAATCCCAAACTAATCCCACTGCCCCACTCTCGCCCCATAGCCTTGAATCAATCCCAAATTAATTCCACTGCCCCACCCCCTCCCCATAGCCTTGAATCAATCCCAAATTAATCCCACTGCCCCACTCCCTCCCCATAGCTTTGAATCAATCCCAAATGAATCCCACTGCCCCACTCTCTCCCCATAGCCCTGTGTCAATTGCAAACTAATCCCACTGTCCCACTCTCTCCCCATCGCCTTGTGTCAATCCCAAACTAATCCCACTGCCCCATTCTCTCCCCAGAGCCCTGTATTAATCCCAAATTAATCCCACTGCTCCACTCTCTCCCCATAACCCTGTATCAGTCTCAAACTAATCCCACTGCCCGGTCTCTCCCCAGAGCCCTGTATCAATCCCAAACTAATCCCATTGCCCCACTCTCTCCCTTATCAAATGAAGAGAAAGACATGCATTTATATAGCACCTTTCATGACCACAGAATGTCCCAAAGTGCTTTACAGCCAATGAAGTGCAGTCACTGTTGTAGGAAATGCAGCAGCTAATTTGTGCACAGCAAGATCCCACAAATAGCAATGTGATAATGACCAGTTTACCATTCCTGTTGATATTAGTTAAAGGATAAATACCGATCAGGAAAATGTGGTGAGCTCCCCTCCTCTCTTTTGAAACAGTGGGATCTTTTACACCCACCTGAAAGGGCAGACGCGGCATCGGTTTCCTGCCTCATCTGAAAGACGGCACCGCTGACGGTGCAGCACTCCCTCAGTACAGCACTGGAGTGTCGGCCGAGATCATGTGTCCAAGAGTCTGGAGTGGGAACTGAACCTCAACCTTCTAACTCAGAGGCGAGAGTACTGAGCCACGGCTGATCTCTAACACCTTCCGGAAATTCAGATAGACAATATGCACTAACGCTGCCCTATTCACTGTGCCAGCAACATCCTCAAGAAACTCAACTCGATTAATCAGATGTGACCCATCTCTCACAGACACACACTGACTGCAATCGGCACATCCCTGTCCAAGTGCTCAGTCACACTGTCCCTGCTGATAGATTCCAGTAATTTCCCTACAACTGGCAGACTGCTGTTGGGATCTTGCAGATTTATGTTCGTAACACTGCAGGGAGCATTGGATAGTGCATGATATATAAAAATATCATATTCCTATCATATAGAAAGTAGCTGCGTGTTACAAGAGTCAGTATTAATATTATGAGAATTAGCATTATGAGAATGTATTCTGTGTGGTTTAGAACAGGTTGTCAGGAGTGTGATGGAATACTCTCCACTTGCCTGGATGGGTGCAGCTCCAACAACACTCAAGAAGCTCAATACCATCCAGGACTGCAGCGGTTCAAGAAGGCAGCTCACCACCACCTGCTCAAGGGCAGTTAGGGATGGCCTGGCCAGTGACGCCCACATCCCAAGAATGAATAAAAAATAGTCATGATTCCACAGAGGAATGTTCAGTGCCAGATTAAGACCATTTAAGAAGCAATAAAGGGTTTGTGAAAGAATAGCAACTAATTTGTCGATATTCCAGTTATTATCATTCTGTTATGTTTTGCTTTTTATAACTGAGCACAATTGTTTTATCCTCTGCAGAAACATTCTAGTGAGAAAGGAGTGTATGTGGAGTGACATCTTCTGGTGTGGGAAAATAATGACATATAAAGATCACATGGCAATGATCTTAGTACTGATAGGGCAATCTACGCTGACCATCGAGAGTATGCCTGGGCTCCCTTTTGGTGATTCTTTGGTATTCTATGAGAGAACTTGCCTGGATTGTTTAGAAGTTCACAACACAATTGACATCCTACACGAATATTTAGACGTGGTGTATTTTTTTGTCAATAATAATCAAACCAATAAGTTGATTTTTTCTCTGTTACACAAATCTATATAAATTGTATTAATCTACTCAGGGAAGCCCATTGCTGTTGCTTAACGGGGACAGACACTGTGTGTGTGTGTGTGTGTGTGTGTGTGTGTGTGTGTGTGTGTGTGTGTGTGTGTGTGTGTGTGTGTGTGTGTGTGTGTGTGTGTGTGTGTGTGTGTGTGTGTGTGTGTGTGTGCGCGTGTGGACACTGTGGATCTTACCTTGACCTGGGAGTGTGTGGCTTGATGCTGTTCCAGACTGACAGCGTGTCCAAAGGCTTTACCACAGGCTTCACAGGTGAAGAGCTGACTGCCACTGTGTGATCTTCGGACGTGAACCTCCAGTCCATGAGGAGTCGAGAATACCTACAAATAGGAAGGATTCCTGATGAAGACTGGTCTTCATTGAGACTTGATGGACTGTGGTCACATCACTGGGGCTTTGAGATGTGTCACAGGTGAAGACTTTGTCCTGTCTCTGTAAATCTCCCGGCTGGGAATGGTCAGAGTCTTTCCCTTGGGCCTACAGCAGGAAGCTGCAGTCAAGCAGGGGACAGTTGTTAAAACCTTCGATAGGGTGTGTGATGGGTTTCAGTGCCAAACGCTGCCTCAGTAAACTGTGAGGAGGACATAGGCCCAGAGGCCGCAAAGGGATATAGACAGGTTAACTGAGAGAGCAAAGTTGTGTCCGATGAAGTATATTATGTATAAATGTGAGGTTGTTCACTTTGGGAGGAAGAATAGAAAAAGAGAATATTTTTTGAATAGTGAGAGACCGGGAAATGTTGGTATTCTGAGGGATTTGTGTGTCCTTTTACACAAATCAAGGAAAGTTAGCATGCAGGTACAGCAAGCAATTAAGAAGGCAAATGGTACGTTGGCCTTTATGGAAAGGGGTTTGGAGTACAAGAGTATGGAAGTCTTACTGGTGATGGGGTGGAAAGTGGAGTTGAGCTAAAAGATCAGCCATGATCTTATTGAATGGCAGAGCAGACTCAAGGGGCCGAATGGCCTACTCCTGCTCATTTTTTATGTTCTTATGAGTCGCATAGACTGGGAGGTAACAGGTGTAGTCACATCAATAAAAACTATGGAAATTCCTGCCAACGCATTGAAGGGGCATCGGGGGATACGTGTGGGCGATCTGTCTACCCCCGATTATCATAACAACATATATTTATATAGTGCCTTTAACAGAATAAAATATCCGAAGGTGCTTCACAGGAGCGTTATAAAACAATGTATGACACTGAGCTTTAGGTCAGATGGCCAAAAGCTTGGTCAAAGAGGTAGATTTTAAGAAGTGTGTTCTGCTTGGCCCCCACCTGCCAAGAATGAGGCACATTAATTTTATCATGAACATTGATTTTAAACTGTTACTGGAGTGAAGAAATGACTTGTTAAACAGATCAGTCTTGGCTGGAAAATACATTTTCATATTAACAGACTGTATTTGGAAGGACAAAGCAGCCATTCCCTGACACATTCAACCCACAATGGACTTTTGATCACCAGACGTTGAAGATGGGGGAGCTCACATTCCAGGTTGACCGCTAAGGTGGCTTTCATAGCGAGAGGATTCGAGTACAGGAGCAAGGATGTCTTGCTGCAATTATACAGGGCCTTGGTGAGACCACATCTGGAGTATTGTGTGCAGTTTTGCTCTCCTTAAATGAGGAAGGATGTTCTTGCTATGGAGGGAGTGCAGCAAAGGTTCACCAGACTGATTCCTTGGATGGCAGGACTGACATATGAGGAGAGATTGAGTTGATTAGGCTTGTATTCGGTAGAGTTTAGAAGAATGAGAGGGAATCTCATAGAAACCTACAAAATTCGAACAGGACTGGACAGACTAGATGCAGGAAGGATGTTCCCGATGGCGGGGGAGTCCAGGACCAGGGGTCACAGTCTCAGGATAAGGGGTAAGCCATTTAGGACTGAGATGAGGAGGGATTTCGTCACCCAGAGAGTGGTGAACCTGTGGAATTCTCTACCGCGGAAAGCAGTTGAGGACAAATCATTAAATATATTCAAGAAAGAGTTAGATATAGTTCTTAGAGCTAATGGGATCAAGGAATACGGGGAGAAAGCGGGAGCAGGGTACTGAGTGTGGACGATCAGCCTTGATCGTATTGAATGGCGGTGCAGGCTCCAAGGGCCAAGTGGCCTACTCCTGCTCCTATTTTCTATGTTTCCATGAATACACAAATGGACATGGTCAAACCAGCTAGTCACATGACTAACCTGCTGAGTTTCTTGCATTTGTACTAGCAGTTTGGGCAGAAAGTCTGTTTGCTCCTGGACTGAGAAGATCTCTCCTGTCTGCTCCCATCTCTTTCTCACAAGCTTCTGAATCCACTGAAGACACATGAACCCCAAGAGAGAAAAGTCTCCAACAGTGAACAAGGTTTAAGAAGAATACTGGGCCCCAACGAAAAGCAAGATCTACCAACAATGAAGGACTTTACAGTGAGCTCGAAGAACTGTAACAAAAACTCTTCAGATATTGCCTCAAACCTTTCTATTTTATTTTTCTTCTCTTTTCTGTCTCCATTTACATGTGTGTATCGCATATGTTTAATTTTAGTTTAGTTTAGAGATACAGCGCTGAAACAGGCCCTTCGGCCCACCGAGTCTGTGCCGAACATCAACCACCCATTTATACTAATCCTACACTAATCCCATATTCCTACCACATCCCCACCTGTCCCTATATTTCCCTACCACCTACCTATACTAGGGGCAATTTATAATGGCCGATTTACCGACCAACCTGCAAGTCTTTTGGCTTGTGGGAGGAAGCCGGAGCACCCGGAGAAAACCCACGCAGACACAGGGAGAACTTGCAAACTCCACACAGGCAGTACCCAGAATCGAACCCGGGTCCCTGGAGCTGTGAGGCTGTGGTGCTAACCACTGCGCCGCCCTGCATGCTAGTGTGGGCGCGTCGTGTATCCGTAGGCGTTAACCGAATTAGAGTTCAAGTTCAAGTTTAATAAATTTCAACTTTTCTTCTTTAAACCTAAGAAAGCCTGTTTGTGCTGGTTTCTTTGCCTTATAATTGGAAAGCAGTGAACAAGGATTCACCAAGGGGGAGCTAAAAACAGTATGTTTAAAATTAAACCCTGTTACAGTAATACCAGGTGAAGGCTGAAATGGACCCTGAGACCTCTTTCTCACCTGATCATAACAAGTGTCTTTAAGAAGGAGAGTGAGGTGGAGAGGTGGAGAGATGTAGGGAGGGTTTCCAGAGATTTGGACCAATGATGGGGCGATTAAAATCAGGGATGCTCAAGAGGCCAGAATTAGAGGAGTGCAGATAACTCGGAAGGTTGTCGGGCTGGAGGACATTACAGAGATAGGGAGGAGAAAGGCCATGGAGGGATTTGAAAACAAGGGTGAGACCTTTAAAATCAAGACATCGCTTGACTGGGTGGCAATGTAATTACAGGGAGTAGAAAGTGGGAGATGAACCAGGAGCGTGTTGAAGTGTAACAGGATGCAAGGAGGGGGAATCGAATCTTTTCAGGAGCCTGAGGTTTGGGGTCAAAAAGTGATTGCACCTCACACCTCCAAATCATCTCCATCTATCTGATACTTGGATAAGTTAATGCTGCATCACACCAAGGCTCTGACTATACAGCAGCTGGCAATTCATTTTACAATGAACAAGTTAATCAAAAACTCCACAGTCACATAGACAGTTCAGCGTGTACTGATACTGACAAACACTGACCCAGAGAGCTCACCCTGTACAGACGCTGAGAGACACTGACAAACACTGACCCAGAGAGTTCACCATGGACTGACACTGACAAACACTGACCCAGAGAGTTCACCCTGTACAGACACTGACGAACAATGACCCAAAGAGTTCACCATGTACTGACAGTGACCAACACTGACCCAAAGAGTTCACCATGTACTGACACTGACAAACACTGACCCAGAGAGTTCACCCTGTACTGACACTGATAAACACTGACCCAGAGAGTTCACCCTGTACTGACACTGAAAAACACTGACTCAAAGAGTTCACCCTGTACGACACTGACAGACACTGACCCAGAGATTTCACTCTGGACTGACACTGACGAACACTGACCCAGAGAGTTCACCATGTACTGACACTGACAAACACTGACCCAAAGAGTTCACCATGTACTGACACTGACAAACACTGACCCAAAGAGTTCACCCTGTACTGACAATGACAAACACTGACCCAGAGAGTTCACCCTGTACTGACACTGACTAACACTGATCCAGAGCGTTCACCCTGTACTGACACTGACAAACACTGACTCAGAGAGTTCACCCTGTACTGACTCTGACAGACACTGACCCAGAGACTTCACCCTGTACTGACACTGACAGACACTGACCCAGAGAGTTCACCCTGTACTGACACTGACAGGCACTGACCCAGAGAGTTCACCCTGTACTGATCGTGACAAACAACTACCCAGAGAGTTCACCCTGTACTGACAATGACCAACACTGACCCAGAGAGTTCACCCTGTACTGACACTGACAGACACTGAACCAGAGAGTTCACCCTGTACTGACACTGACAGACACTGAACCAGAGACTTCACCCTGTACTGACACTGACAGACACTGAACCACAGAGTTAACTCTGTACGACTCAGACAGACACTGACCCAGAAGGTTCACCCTGTACTGATAAAGAGAGACAATGACCCAGAGAGTTCACCCTGTACTGGCACTGAGAAACACTGACCCAGAGAGTTCACCCTGTACTGGCACTGAGAAACACTGACCCAGAGAGTTCACCCTGTACTGACACTGACAAACACTGACCCAAAGAGTTCACCATCTACTGACACTGACGAACACTGAACCAAAGAGTTCACCATGTACTGACATTGACGAACACTGACCCAAACAGTTCAGCATGTACTGACACTGACTAACAGTGACCCAAAGAGTTCACCGTGTGCTGACACTGACAAACATTGACCCAGAGAGTTCACCCTGTACTGACACTGCCAGACACTGAACCAGAGATTTCAGCCTGCACGACTCTGACAGACACTGACCCAGAGAGTACACCCTGTACTGACACTGACACACACTGAACCAAAGAGTTCACCCTGAATGACTCTGACAGACACTGACCCAGAGAGTTCACCCTGTACTGATAGTGACAGACAATGACCCAGAGGGTTCACCATGTACTGACACTGACAAACACAGACCCAAAGAGTTCAGCCTGCACTGACACTGACAAACACTGACCCAGGGAGTTCAGCCTGCACTGACACTGACAAACACTGACTCTGAGAGTTCACCCTGTACTGACAATGACGATCACTGACCCAAAGAGTTCTCCCTGTACTGAAACTGACAAACACTGACCCAAAGAGTTCACCATGTAATGACACAGACAAACAGTGACCCAGAGAGTTCAGACTGTACTGACACTGATAAACACTGACCCAAAGAGTTCACCATGTACAGACACAGACAAACACTGACCCAGAGAGTTCACCATGTACAGACACTGACAAACACTGACCCAGAGAGTTCAATTTGCACTGACACTGACAGACACTGACCCAGATAGTTCACCTTGCACTGACACTGACAGACACTGACCCAGAGAGTTCACCCTGTACTGACACTGACAGACACTGAACCAGAGACTTCACCCTGTACGAATCTGACAGACACTGAACCAGAGACTTCACCCTGTACGAGTCTGACAGACACTGACCCATAGAGTTCACCCTGTACTGATACTGACAGACACTGAACCACAGAGTTCACCCTGGACGACTCAGACAGACACTGACCCAGAAAGTTCACCCTGTACTGACACTGACAGACACTGACCCAGAGAGTTCACCCTGTACTGACACTGATAAACACTGACCCAGAGAGTTCACCCTGTACTGACACTGAAAAACACTGACTCAAAGAGTTCACCCTGTACGACACTGACAGACACTGACCCAGAGAGTTCACCCTGTATTGACAATGATAAACACTGACCCAGAGAGTTCACCCTGTACTGACATTGACTAACACTGATCCAGAGCGTTCACCCTGTACTGACACTGACAAACACTGACTCAGAGAGTTCACCCTGTACTGACTCTGACAGACACTGACCCAGAGACTTCACCCTGTACTGACACTGACAGACACTGACCCAGAGAGTTCACCCTGTACTGATACTGACAAACAACTAGCCAGAGAATTCACCCTGTACTGACACTGACAGACACTGACCCAGAGAGTTCACCCTGTACTGACACTGACAGGCACTGATCCAGAGAGTTCACCCTGTACTGATAGTGACAAACAACTACCCAGAGAGTTCACCCTGTACTGACAATGACCAACACTGACCCAGAGAGTTCACCCTGTACTGACACTGACAGACACTGAACCAGAGACTTCACCCTGTACTGACACTGACAGACACTGAACCACAGAGTTAACGCTGTACGACTCCGACAGACACTGACCCAGAAAGTTCACCCTGTACTGATAAAGAGAGACAATGACCCAGAGAGTTCACCCTGTACTGGCACTGAGAAACACTGACCCAGAGAGTTCACCCTGTACTGGCACTGAGAAACACTGACCCAGAGAGTTCACCCTGTACTGACACTGACAAACACTGACCCAAAGAGTTCACCATCTACTGACACTGACGAACACTGAACCAAAGAGTTCACCATGTACTGACATTGACGAACACTGACCCAAACAGTTCAGCATGTACTGACACTGACTAACAGTGACCCAAAGAGTTCACCGTGTGCTGACACTGACAAACATTGACCCAGAGAGTTCACCCTGTACTGATACTGAGAGACAATGACCCAGAGAGTTCACCCTGTACTGACACTGACAGACACTGACCCAGAGAGTTCACCCTGTACTGACACTGACGAACACTGAACCAAAGAGTTCACCCTGTACTGACATTGACGAACGCTGACCCAAAGAGTTCAGCATGCACTGACACTGACAAACACTGACCCCAAGAGTTCACCCTGTGCTGACACTGCCAGACACTGAACCAGAGATTTCACCCTGCACGACTCTGACAGACACTGGCCCAGAGACTTCACCCTGTACTGACACTGACACACACTGGACCAAAGAGTTCACCCTGAACGACTCTGACAGACACTGACCCAGAGAGTTCACCCTGTACTGATAGTGACAGACAATGACCCAGAGGATTCACCATGTACTGACACTGACAAACACTGACCCAGAGAGTTCACCCTGTACTGATAGTGACAGACAATGACCCAGAGGATTCACCATGTACTGACACTGACAAACACTGACCCAAAGAGTTCACCATGTAATGACACTGACAAACACTGACCCAGAGAGTTCACCATGTACTGACACTGAAAAACACTGACCCAGAGAGATCAGCCTGCACTGACACTGACAAACACTGACCCAGAGAGTTCACCCTGTACTGACAATGACGAACACTGACCCAAAGAGTTCACCATGTAATGACACTGACAAACAGTGACCCAGAGAGTTCAGACTGTACTGACACTGATAAACACTGACCCAAATAGTTCACCATGTACAGACACAGACAAACACTGACCCAGAGAGTTCACCCTGTACTGACACTGACAAACACTGACCCAAAGAGTTCACCATGTAATGACACTGACAAACAGTGACCCAGAGAGTTCAGACTGTACTGACACTGATAAACACTGACCCAAATAGTTCACCATGTACAGACACAGACAAACACTGACCCAGAGAGTTCACCCTGTACTGACACTGACAAACACTGACCCAGAGCGTTCACCCTGTACTGACACTGACAGACACTGACCCAGAGACTTCACCCTGTACTGACAACGACAAACACTGACTCAGAGAGTTCACCCTGTACTGACACTGACAGACACTGACCCAGAGAGTTCACCCTGCACTGACACTGACAGACACTGAACCTGAGAATTCACCCTGCACGACTCTGACAGACACTGACCCAGAGACTTCACCCTGTACTGACACTGACAGACACTGACCCAGAGAGTTCACCCTGTACTGACACTGACAGAGACAGACCCAGCGAGTTCACCCTGTGCTGACACTGACAAACACTGTTCCAGACAGTTCACCGTGTACTGACACTGACAAACACTGAACCAGAGAGTTCAGCTTGCACTGACACTGACAGACACTGACCCAGAGAGTTCACCATGTACTGACACTGACAGACACTGACTCAGAGAGTTCACCCTGTACTGATACTGACAAACACTGACCCAGAGAGTTCACCCTGTACTGACACTGACCAACACTGACCCAGAGAGTTCACCCTGTATTGACACTGACAGACACTGACCCAGAGACTTCACCCTGTACTAACACTGACAGACACTGACCCAGAGACTTCACCCAGTACGAGTCTGACAGACACTGCCCCAGAGAGTTCACCCTGTACTGATACTGACAGACACTGAACCACAGAGTTCACCCTGAAAAACTCAGACAGACACTGACCCAGAGAGTTCACCCTGTACTGATACGGAGAGACAATGACCCAGAGAGTTCACCCTGTACTGGCACTGAGAAGCACTGACCCAAAGAGTTCACCATCTACTGACACTGACGAACACTGAACCAAAGAGTTCAACATGTACTGACACTGACAAACATTGACCCAGAGAGTTCAGCCTGTACTGACACTGCCAGACACTGAACCAGAGATTTCACCCTGTACTGACACAGACAGACACTGACACAGAGAGTTCACCCTGTACTGTCACTGACAGACACTGACCCAGAGAGTTCACCCTGTACTGACACTGACACACACTGAACCAGAGAGTTCACCCTGTACTGACACTGACACACACTGAACCAAAGAGTTCACCCTGAACGACTCTGACAGACACTGACCCAGAGAGTTCACCCTGTACTGACACTGACAGACACTGACCCAGAGAGTTCACCCTGTACTGACACTGACAGACACTGACCCAGAGAGTTCACCCTGTACTGACACTGACAGACACTGACCCAGAGAGTTCACCCTGTACTGACACTGACAGGCACTGATCCAGAGAGTTCACCCTGTACTGATAGTGACAAACAACTACCCAGAGAGTTCACCCTGTACTGACAATGACCAACACTGACCCAGAGAGTTCACCCTGTACTGACACTGACAGACACTGAACCAGAGACTTCACCCTGTACTGACACTGACAGACACTGAACCACAGAGTTAACGCTGTACGACTCCGACAGACACTGACCCAGAAAGTTCACCCTGTACTGATAAAGAGAGACAATGACCCAGAGAGTTCACCCTGTACTGGCACTGAGAAACACTGACCCAGAGAGTTCACCCTGTACTGGCACTGAGAAACACTGACCCAGAGAGTTCACCCTGTACTGACACTGACAAACACTGACCCAAAGAGTTCACCATCTACTGACACTGACGAACACTGAACCAAAGAGTTCACCATGTACTGACATTGACGAACACTGACCCAAACAGTTCAGCATGTACTGACACTGACTAACAGTGACCCAAAGAGTTCACCGTGTGCTGACACTGACAAACATTGACCCAGAGAGTTCACCCTGTACTGATACTGAGAGACAATGACCCAGAGAGATCACCCTGTACTGACACTGACAGACACTGACCCAGAGAGTTCACCCTGTACTGACACTGACGAACACTGAACCAAAGAGTTCACCCTGTACTGACATTGACGAACGCTGACCCAAAGAGTTCAGCATGCACTGACACTGACAAACACTGACCCCAAGAGTTCACCCTGTGCTGACACTGCCAGACACTGAACCAGAGATTTCACCCTGCACGACTCTGACAGACACTGGCCCAGAGACTTCACCCTGTACTGACACTGACACACACTGGACCAAAGAGTTCACCCTGAACGACTCTGACAGACACTGACCCAGAGAGTTCACCCTGTACTGATAGTGACAGACAATGACCCAGAGGATTCACCATGTACTGACACTGACAAACACTGACCCAGAGAGTTCACCCTGTACTGATAGTGACAGACAATGACCCAGAGGATTCACCATGTACTGACACTGACAAACACTGACCCAAAGAGTTCACCATGTAATGACACTGACAAACACTGACCCAGAGAGTTCACCATGTACTGACACTGAAAAACACTGACCCAGAGAGATCAGCCTGCACTGACACTGACAAACACTGACCCAGAGAGTTCACCCTGTACTGACAATGACGAACACTGACCCAAAGAGTTCACCATGTAATGACACTGACAAACAGTGACCCAGAGAGTTCAGACTGTACTGACACTGATAAACACTGACCCAAATAGTTCACCATGTACAGACACAGACAAACACTGACCCAGAGAGTTCACCCTGTACTGACACTGACAAACACTGACCCAAAGAGTTCACCATGTAATGACACTGACAAACAGTGACCCAGAGAGTTCAGACTGTACTGACACTGATAAACACTGACCCAAATAGTTCACCATGTACAGACACAGACAAACACTGACCCAGAGAGTTCACCCTGTACTGACACTGACAAACACTGACCCAGAGCGTTCACCCTGTACTGACACTGACAGACACTGACCCAGAGACTTCACCCTGTACTGACAACGACAAACACTGACTCAGAGAGTTCACCCTGTACTGACACTGACAGACACTGACCCAGAGAGTTCACCCTGCACTGACACTGACAGACACTGAACCTGAGAATTCACCCTGCACGACTCTGACAGACACTGACCCAGAGACTTCACCCTGTACTGACACTGACAGACACTGACCCAGAGAGTTCACCCTGTACTGACACTGACAGAGACAGACCCAGCGAGTTCACCCTGTGCTGACACTGACAAACACTGTTCCAGACAGTTCACCGTGTACTGACACTGACAAACACTGAACCAGAGAGTTCAGCTTGCACTGACACTGACAGACACTGACCCAGAGAGTTCACCATGTACTGACACTGACAGACACTGACTCAGAGAGTTCACCCTGTACTGATACTGACAAACACTGACCCAGAGAGTTCACCCTGTACTGACACTGACCAACACTGACCCAGAGAGTTCACCCTGTATTGACACTGACAGACACTGACCCAGAGACTTCACCCTGTACTAACACTGACAGACACTGACCCAGAGACTTCACCCAGTACGAGTCTGACAGACACTGCCCCAGAGAGTTCACCCTGTACTGATACTGACAGACACTGAACCACAGAGTTCACCCTGAAAAACTCAGACAGACACTGACCCAGAGAGTTCACCCTGTACTGATACGGAGAGACAATGACCCAGAGAGTTCACCCTGTACTGGCACTGAGAAGCACTGACCCAAAGAGTTCACCATCTACTGACACTGACGAACACTGAACCAAAGAGTTCAACATGTACTGACACTGACAAACATTGACCCAGAGAGTTCAGCCTGTACTGACACTGCCAGACACTGAACCAGAGATTTCACCCTGTACTGACACAGACAGACACTGACACAGAGAGTTCACCCTGTACTGTCACTGACAGACACTGACCCAGAGAGTTCACCCTGTACTGACACTGACACACACTGAACCAGAGAGTTCACCCTGTACTGACACTGACACACACTGAACCAAAGAGTTCACCCTGAACGACTCTGACAGACACTGACCCAGAGAGTTCACCCTGTACTGATAGTGACAGACAATGACCCATAGGAATCACCATGTACTGACACTGACAGACACTGACCCAGAGAGTACACCCTGTCCTGACACTGACACACACTGAACCAAAGATTTCACCCTGAACGACTCTGACAGACACTGGCCCAGAGAGTTCACCCTGTACTGATAGTGACAGACAATGACCCAGAGGGTTCACCATGTACTGACACTGACAAACACTGACCCAAAGAGTTCACCCTGTACTGACACTGAAAAACACTGACCCAGAGAGTTCACCATGTACTGACACTGACAAACACTGACCCAGGGAGTTCAACCTGCACTGACACTGACAAACACTGACCCAGAGCGTTCACCCTGTTCTGACACTGACAGACACTGACCCAGAGACTTCACCCAGTACGAGTCTGACAGACACTGACCCAGAGAGTTCACCCTGTACTGATACTGACAGACACTGAACCACAGAGTTCACCCTGAAAAACTCAGACAGACACTGACCCAGAGAGTTCACCCTGTACTGATACGGAGAGACAATGACCCAGAGAGTTCACCCTGTACTGGCACTGAGAAGCACTGACCCAAAGAGTTCACCATCTACTGACACTGACGAACACTGAACCAAAGAGTTCAACATGTACTGACACTGACAAACATTGACCCAGAGAGTTCAGCCTGTACTGACACTGCCAGACACTGAACCAGAGATTTCACCCTGTACTGACACAGACAGACACTGACACAGAGAGTTCACCCTGTACTGTCACTGACAGACACTGACCCAGAGAGTTCACCCTGTACTGACACTGACCAACACTGACCCAGAGAGTTCACCCTGTATTGACACTGACAGACACTGACCCAGAGACTTCACCCTGTACTAACACTGACAGACACTGACCCAGAGACTTCACCCAGTACGAGTCTGACAGACACTGACCCAGAGAGTTCACCCTGTACTGATACTGACAGACACTGAACCACAGAGTTCACCCTGAAAAACTCAGACAGACACTGACCCAGAGAGTTCACCCTGTACTGATACGGAGAGACAATGACCCAGAGAGTTCACCCTGTACTGGCACTGAGAAGCACTGACCCAAAGAGTTCACCATCTACTGACACTGACGAACACTGAACCAAAGAGTTCAACATGTACTGACACTGACAAACATTGACCCAGAGAGTTCAGCCTGTACTGACACTGCCAGACACTGAACCAGAGAGTTCACCCTGTACTGTCACTGACAGACACTGACCCAGAGAGTTCACCCTGTACTGACACTGACACACACTGAACCAGAGAGTTCACCCTGTACTGACACTGACACACACTGAACCAAAGAGTTCACCCTGAACGACTCTGACAGACACTGACCCAGAGAGTTCACCCTGTTCTGATAGTGACAGACAATGACCCAGAGGGTTCACCATGTACTGACACTGACAAACACTGACCCAAAGAGTTCACCCTGTACTGACACTGAAAAACACTGACCCAGAGAGTTCACCATGTACTGACACTGACAAACACTGACCCAGGGAGTTCAACCTGCACTGACACTGACAAACACTGACCCAAAGAATTCACCATGTACAGACACTGACAAACACTGAACCAAAGAGTTCACCCTGTACTGACAGTGACAAACACTAACCCAGAGCGTTCACCCTGTTCTGACACTGACAGACACTGACCCAGAGAGTTCACCCTGTACTGACATTGACAGACATTGACCCAGAGAGTTCACCCTGTACTGACACTGACAGACACTGACCCAGAGAGTTCACCCTGTACTGACACTGACAGACACTGACCCAGAGAGTTCACCCTGTACTGACACTGACAGACATTGACCCAGAGAGTTCACCCTGTACTGACACTGACAGACAATGACCCAGAGAGTTCACCCTGAACTGACACTGACAGACATTGACCCAAAGAGTTCACCATGTACTGACACTGACAGACACTGACCCAGAGAGTTCACCCTGTACTGACACTGACAGACACTGAACCAGAAATTTCACCCTGCACGACTCTGAGAGGCACTGACCCAAAGTCTTCACCCTGTACTGACACTGACCAACACTGACCCAAAGAGTTCACCCTGTACTGACACTGACAGACACTGACCCAGAGAGTTCAACCTGCACTGACACTGACAGACACTGAACCAGAGATTTCACCCTGCACGACTCTGTGAGGCACTGACCCAGAGACTTCACCCTGTACGAGTCTGACAGACACCGACCCAGAGAGTTCGCCCTCTACTGATACTGACAGACACTGAACCACAGAGTTCACCCTGTCGGACTCAGACAGACACTGACCCAGGGAGTTCACCCTGTACTGATACTGAGAGACAATGACCCAGAGATTTCACCCTGTACTGACACTGACAAACACTGACCCAGAGAGTTCACCCTGTACTGACACTGACCAACACTGACCCAGAGAGTTCACCCTGTACTGACACTGACAGACACTGACCCAGAGAGTTCACCCTGTACTGACACTGACAGACACTGAACCAGAGATTTCACCCAGCACGACTCTGAGAGGCACTGACCCAGAGACTTCACCCTGTACTGATACTGACAGACACTGATCCAGAGAGTTCACCCTGTACTGACGCTGGCAGACACTGAACCAGAGAGTTCACCCTGTACGAGTCTGACAGAAACTGACCCAGAGACTTCACCCTGTACTAATACTGACAGACAATGACCCAGAGAGTTCACCCTGCACTGGCACTGAGAAACACTGACCCAGAGAGTTCACCCTGTACTGACACTGACGAACACAGACCCAAAGTGTTCACCATGTACTGACACTGACAAACACTGACCCAGAGAGTTCACCCTGTACTGACACTGACAAAAACTGACCCAGTGCGTGCACCCTGTACTGACACTGACAAGCACTGACTCACAGAGTTCACCATGTACTGACACTGACAGAAACTGAACCAGAGATTTCACCCTGCACGACTCTGACAGACACTGACCCAGAGACTTCACCCTGTACTGGCACTGACAGTCACTGACCCAGAGTGTTCACCCTGTACTGACACTGACAGAGACTGACCCAGCGAGTTCTCCCTGTGCTGACACTGACAAACACTGATCCAGACAGTTCACCCTGTACTGACACTGACAAACACTGACCCAGAGAGTTCACCCTGTACTGACACTGACAGACACTGACCCAGAGAGTTCACCTGTACTGATATTGACAAACACTGACCCAGAGAGTTCACCCTGCGCGACTCTGACAGACACTGACCCAGAGATTTCACCCTGTACTGACACTGACAGACACTGGCCCAGAGTGTTCATCCCGTACTGACACTGACAAACACTGACCCAGAGGGTTCACCCTGTACTGACATTGACAGACACTGACCCAAAGAGTTCACCCTGCACTGACACAGACGATCAATGACCCAAAGAGTTCACCCTGTACTGACATTGACAGACACTGACCCAGAGAGTTCATCCTGTATTGACGCTGACAAACACTGACCCAGAGAGTTCACCCTTTACTGACACTGACAGAGACAGACCCAGAGCGTTCACCCTGTACTGACACTGACAGACACTGACCCAGAGACTTCACCCTGTACTGACAACGACAAACACTGACTCAGAGAGTTCACCCTGTACTGACACTGACAGACACTGACCCAGAGAGTTCACCCTGCACTGACACTGACAGACACTGAACCTGAGAATTCACCCTGCACGACTCTGACAGACACTGACCCAGAGACTTCACCCTGTACTGACACTGACAGACACTGACCCAGAGAGTTCACCCTGTACTGACACTGACAGAGACAGACCCAGCGAGTTCACCCTGTGCTGACACTGACAAACACTGTTCCAGACAGTTCACCGTGTACTGACACTGACAAACACTGAACCAGAGAGTTCAGCTTGCACTGACACTGACAGACACTGACCCAGAGAGTTCACCATGTACTGACACTGACAGACACTGACTCAGAGAGTTCACCCTGTACTGATACTGACAAACACTGACCCAGAGAGTTCACCCTGTACTGACACTGACCAACACTGACCCAGAGAGTTCACCCTGTATTGACACTGACAGACACTGACCCAGAGACTTCACCCTGTATTAACACTGACAGACACTGACCCAGAGACTTCACCCAGTACGAGTCTGACAGACACTGCCCCAGAGAGTTCACCCTGTACTGATACTGACAGACACTGAACCACAGAGTTCACCCTGAAAAACTCAGACAGACACTGACCCAGAGAGTTCACCCTGTACTGATACGGAGAGACAATGACCCAGAGAGTTCACCCTGTACTGGCACTGAGAAGCACTGACCCAAAGAGTTCACCATCTACTGACACTGACGAACACTGAACCAAAGAGTTCAACATGTACTGACACTGACAAACATTGACCCAGAGAGTTCAGCCTGTACTGACACTGCCAGACACTGAACCAGAGATTTCACCCTGTACTGACACAGACAGACACTGACACAGAGAGTTCACCCTGTACTGTCACTGACAGACACTGACCCAGAGAGTTCACCCTGTACTGACACTGACACACACTGAACCAGAGAGTTCACCCTGTACTGACACTGACACACACTGAACCAAAGAGTTCACCCTGAACGACTCTGACAGACACTGACCCAGAGAGTTCACCCTGTACTGATAGTGACAGACAATGACCCATAGGAATCACCATGTACTGACACTGACAGACACTGACCCAGAGAGTACACCCTGTCCTGACACTGACACACACTGAACCAAAGATTTCACCCTGAACGACTCTGACAGACACTGGCCCAGAGAGTTCACCCTGTACTGATAGTGACAGACAATGACCCAGAGGGTTCACCATGTACTGACACTGACAAACACTGACCCAAAGAGTTCACCCTGTACTGACACTGAAAAACACTGACCCAGAGAGTTCACCATGTACTGACACTGACAAACACTGACCCAGGGAGTTCAACCTGCACTGACACTGACAAACACTGACCCAGAGCGTTCACCCTGTTCTGACACTGACAGACACTGACCCAGAGACTTCACCCAGTACGAGTCTGACAGACACTGACCCAGAGAGTTCACCCTGTACTGATACTGACAGACACTGAACCACAGAGTTCACCCTGAAAAACTCAGACAGACACTGACCCAGAGAGTTCACCCTGTACTGATACGGAGAGACAATGACCCAGAGAGTTCACCCTGTACTGGCACTGAGAAGCACTGACCCAAAGAGTTCACCATCTACTGACACTGACGAACACTGAACCAAAGAGTTCAACATGTACTGACACTGACAAACATTGACCCAGAGAGTTCAGCTTGTACTGACACTGCCAGACACTGAACCAGAGATTTCACCCTGTACTGACACAGACAGACACTGACACAGAGAGTTCACCCTGTACTGTCACTGACAGACACTGACCCAGAGAGTTCACCCTGTACTGACACTGACCAACACTGACCCAGAGAGTTCACCCTGTATTGACACTGACAGACACTGACCCAGAAACTTCACCCTGTACTAACACTGACAGACACTGACCCAGAGACTTCACCCAGTACGAGTCTGACAGACACTGACCCAGAGAGTTCACCCTGTACTGATACTGACAGACACTGAACCACAGAGTTCACCCTGAAAAACTCAGACAGACACTGACCCAGAGAGTTCACCCTGTACTGATACGGAGAGACAATGACCCAGAGAGTTCACCCTGTACTGGCACTGAGAAGCACTGACCCAAAGAGTTCACCATCTACTGACACTGACGAACACTGAACCAAAGAGTTCAACATGTACTGACACTGACAAACATTGACCCAGAGAGTTCAGCCTGTACTGACACTGCCAGACACTGAACCAGAGATTTCACCCTGTACTGACACAGACAGACACTGACACAGAGAGTTCACCCTGTACTGTCACTGACAGACACTGACCCAGAGAGTTCACCCTGTACTGACACTGACACACACTGAACCAGAGAGTTCACCCTGTACTGACACTGACACACACTGAACCAAAGAGTTCACCCTGAACGACTCTGACAGACACTGACCCAGAGAGTTCACCCTGTTCTGATAGTGACAGACAATGACCCAGAGGGTTCACCATGTACTGACACTGACAAACACTGACCCAAAGAGTTCACCCTGTACTGACACTGAAAAACACTGACCCAGAGAGTTCACCATGTACTGACACTGACAAACACTGACCCAGGGAGTTCAACCTGCACTGACACTGACAAACACTGACCCAAAGAATTCACCATGTACAGACACTGACAAACACTGAACCAAAGAGTTCACCCTGTACTGACAGTGACAAACACTAACCCAGAGCGTTCACCCTGTTCTGACACTGACAGACACTGACCCAGAGAGTTCACCCTGTACTGACATTGACAGACATTGACCCAGAGAGTTCACCCTGTACTGACACTGACAGACACTGACCCAGAGAGTTCACCCTGTACTGACACTGACAGACACTGACCCAGAGAGTTCACCCTGTACTGACACTGACAGACATTGACCCAGAGAGTTCACCCTGTACTGACACTGACAGACAATGACCCAGAGAGTTCACCCTGAACTGACACTGACAGACATTGACCCAAAGAGTTCACCATGTACTGACACTGACAGACACTGACCCAGAGAGTTCACCCTGTACTGACACTGACAGACACTGAACCAGAAATTTCACCCTGCACGACTCTGAGAGGCACTGACCCAAAGTCTTCACCCTGTACTGACACTGACCAACACTGACCCAAAGAGTTCACCCTGTACTGACACTGACAGACACTGACCCAGAGAGTTCAACCTGCACTGACACTGACAGACACTGAACCAGAGATTTCACCCTGCACGACTCTGTGAGGCACTGACCCAGAGACTTCACCCTGTACGAGTCTGACAGACACCGACCCAGAGAGTTCGCCCTCTACTGATACTGACAGACACTGAACCACAGAGTTCACCCTGTCGGACTCAGACAGACACTGACCCAGGGAGTTCACCCTGTACTGATACTGAGAGACAATGACCCAGAGATTTCACCCTGTACTGACACCGACAAACACTGACCCAGAGAGTTCACCCTGTACTGACACTGACAGACACTGACCCAGAGAGTTCACCTGTACTGGTACTGACAAACACTGACCCAGAGAGTTCACCCTGTACTGACACTGACCAACACTGACCCAGAGAGTTCACCCTGTACTGACACTGACAGACACTGACCCAGAGAGTTCACCCTGTACTGACACTGACAGACACTGAACCAGAGATTTCACCCAGCACGACTCTGAGAGGCACTGACCCAGAGACTTCACCCTGTACTGATACTGACAGACACTGATCCAGAGAGTTCACCCTGTACTGACGCTGGCAGACACTGAACCAGAGAGTTCACCCTGTACGAGTCTGACAGAAACTGACCCAGAGACTTCACCCTGTACTAATACTGACAGACAATGACCCAGAGAGTTCACCCTGCACTGGCACTGAGAAACACTGACCCAGAGAGTTCACCCTGTACTGACACTGACGAACACAGACCCAAAGTGTTCACCATGTACTGACACTGACAAACACTGACCCAGAGAGTTCACCCTGTACTGACACTGACAAAAACTGACCCAGTGCGTGCACCCTGTACTGACACTGACAAGCACTGACTCACAGAGTTCACCATGTACTGACACTGACAGAAACTGAACCAGAGATTTCACCCTGCACGACTCTGACAGACACTGACCCAGAGACTTCACCCTGTACTGGCACTGACAGTCACTGACCCAGAGTGTTCACCCTGTACTGACACTGACAGAGACTGACCCAGCGAGTTCTCCCTGTGCTGACACTGACAAACACTGATCCAGACAGTTCACCCTGTACTGACACTGACAAACACTGACCCAGAGAGTTCACCCTGTACTGACACTGACAGACACTGACCCAGAGAGTTCACCTGTACTGATATTGACAAACACTGACCCAGAGAGTTCACCCTGCGCGACTCTGACAGACACTGACCCAGAGATTTCACCCTGTACTGACACTGACAGACACTGGCCCAGAGTGTTCATCCCGTACTGACACTGACAAACACTGACCCAGAGGGTTCACCCTGTACTGACATTGACAGACACTGACCCAAAGAGTTCACCCTGTACTGACACAGACGATCAATGACCCAAAGAGTTCACCCTGTACTGACATTGACAGACACTGACCCAGAGAGTTCATCCTGTATTGACGCTGACAAACACTGACCCAGAGAGTTCACCCTTTACTGACACTGACAGCTACTGAACCACAGAGTTGTCCCTGTACTGACACAGAGAAAAACTGACCCAGAGAGATCCACCAATACTGACACTGACAAACACTGACCCGGAGAATTCACCCTGTACTGACACTGACAGACGGTGAACCAGAGATTTCACCCTGCACGACTGATAGACACTGACCCAGAGACTTCACCCAGTACTGACACTGACAAACACTGACCCAGCGAGTTCACTCTGCACTGACACTGACAAACACTGACCCAGAGATTTTACCATGTACTGGCACTGACAAACAGTGGCCCAGAGAGTTCACCCTGTACTGACACTGACAGACACTGACCCTGAGAGTTCACCACGTACTGACACTGACAAATTCTGACCCAGAGAGTTCTCCCTGTACTGACACAGAGAAAAACTGACCCTGGAGTTTAGTTACTTTTGGTGTACTGCAAGGATCTGTTTTGGGGCCACTGCTGTTTGTCATTTTTATAAATGACCTGGAAGAGGGTGTAGAAGGGTGGGTTAGTAAATTTGCGGATGACACTAAGGTCGGTGGAGTTGTGGATAGTGCCGAAGGATGTTGTAGGGTACAGAGGGACATAGATAGGCTGCAGAGCTGGGCTGAGAGATGGCAAATGGAGTTTAATGCGGAAAAGTGTGAGGTGATTCACTTTGGAAGGAGTGACAGGAATGCAGAGCACTGGGCTAATGGGAAGATTCTTGGTAGAGTAGATGAACAGAGAGATCTTGGTGTCCAGGTACATAAATCCCTGAAAGTTGCTACCCAGGTTAATAGGGCTGTTAAGCAGGCATATGGTGTGTTAGCTTTTATTAGTAGGGGGATCGTGTTTCGGAGCCATGAGGTCATGCTGCAGCTGTACAAAACTCTGGTGGGACCGCACCTGGAGTATTGCATGCAGTTCTGGTCACCGCATTATAGGAAGGATGTGGAAGCTATGGAAAGGGTGCAGTGGAGATTTACTAGAATGTTGCCTGGTATGGAGGGAAGGTCTTACGAGGAAAGGCTGAGGGACTTGAGGTTGTTTTCGTTGGAGAGAAGGAGGAGGAGAGGTGACTTAATAGAGACATATAAGATAATCAGAGGGTCAAATAGGGTGGATAGTGAGAGTCTTTTTCCTCGGATGGTGATGGCAAACACGAGGGGACACAGCATTAAGTTGAGGGGTGATAGATATAGGACAGATGTCAGAGGTAGTTTCTTTACTCAGAGAGTAGTAGGGGCGTGGAACGCCCTGCCTGCAACAGTAGTAGACTCGCCAACTTTAAGGGCATTTAAGTGGTCATTGGATAGACATATGGATGAAAATGGAATAGTGTAGGTCAGATGGTTTCACAGGTCGGCGCAACATCGAAGGCCGAAGGGCCTGTACTGCGTTGTAATGTTCTAAAGAGTTCCACCTGTACTGACACTGACAAACACTGTCCCAGAGAGTTCTCCCTGTGCTGACACTCACAAAAACTGACCCAGAGGGTTCACCATGTACTGACACTGACAAACACTGACCAAGAGAGTTCACCCTGTCCTGACACTGACAAACACTGACCCAGAGAGTTCACCCTGTACTGACACTGACAGACATTGACCCAGAGACTTCACCCTGTACTGACACTGACAGACACTGACCCAGAGAGTTCACCCTGTACTGACATTGACAGACATTGACCCAGAGAGTTCACCCTGTACTGACACTGACAGACACTGACCCAGAGAGTTCACCCTGTACTGACACTGACAGACACTGACCCAGAGAGTTCACCCTGTACTGACACTGACAGACATTGACCCAGAGAGTTCACCCTGTACTGACACTGACAGACAATGACCCAGAGAGTTCACCCTGAACTGACACTGACAGACATTGACCCAAAGAGTTCACCATGTACTGACACTGACAGACACTGACCCAGAGAGTTCACCCTGTACTGACACTGACAGACACTGAACCAGAAATTTCACCCTGCATGACTCTGAGAGGCACTGACCCAGAGACTTCACCCTGGACTGACACTGACCAACACTGTCCCAAAGAGTTCACCCTGTACTGACACTGACAGACACTGACCCAGAGAGTTCACCCTGTACTGACACTGACAGACACTGAACCAGAGATTTCACCCTGCACGACTCTGAGAGGCACTAACCCAGAGACTTCACCCTGCACGACTCTGACAGACACTGACCCAGAGACTTCACCCTGTACTGACACTGACAGACACTGACTCAGAGAGTTCACCCTGTACTGACACTGACAGACACTGAACCAAAGAGTTCATCCTGAACGACTCTGACAGACACTGACCCAGAGAGTTCACCCTGTACTGATATTGACAGACAATGACCCAAAGAGTTCACCATGTAATGACACTGACAAACACTGACCCAGAGAGTTCACCCTGTACTGACACTGACAAACAATGACCCAAAGAGTTCACCATGTAATGACACTGAAAAACACTGACCTAGAGAGTTCAGCCTGCACTGACACTGACAAACACTGACCCAGAGAGTTCACCCTGTTCTGACACTGATAAACACTGACCCAAGAGTTCACCATGTAATTACACTGACAAACAGTGACCCAAAGAGTTCAGACTGTACTGACACTGATAAACACTGACCCAAAGAGTTCACCATTTACAGACACTGACAAACACTGACCCAAAGCGTTCACCCTGTACTGACACTGACAAGCACTGACTCAGAGAGTTCACCCTGTTTTGACACTGACAGACACTGACCCAGAGAGTTCACCCTGTACTGACACTGACAGAAACTGAACCAGAGATTTCACCCTGCACGACTCTGACAGACACTGACCCAGAGACTTCGCCCTGTACTGACACTGACAGACACTGACCCAGAGTGTTCACCCTGTCCTGACACTGACAGACACTGACCCAGCGAGTTCACCCTGTGCTGACACTGACAAACACTGATCCAGACGGTTCACCCTGTACTGACACTGACAAACACTGACCCAGAGAGTTCACCCTGTACTGACACTGACAGACACTGACCCAGAGAGTTCACCATGTACTGACACTGACAGACACTGACCCAGAGAGTTCACCCTGTACTGACACTGACAGACACTGAACCAGAGATTTCACCCAGCACGACTCTGAGAGGCACTAACCCAGAGACTTCACCCTGCACTGATACTGACAGACACTGATCCAGAGACTTCACCCTGTACTGACGCTGGCAGACACTGAACCAGAGAGTTCACCCTGTACGAGTCTGACAGACAATGACCCAGAGAGTTCACCCTGCACTGGCACTGAGAAACACTGACCCAGAGAGTTCACCCTGTACTGACACTGACGAACACAGACCCAAAGTGTTCACCATGTACTGACACTGACGAACACTGACCCAATGAGTTCACCATGTACTGACAATGACAAACACTGACCCAGAGAGTTCACCCTGTACTGACACTGACAGAAACTGACCCAGTGCGTGCACCCTGTACTGACACTGACAAGCACTGACTCAGAGAGTTCACCATGGACTGACACTGACAGACTCTGACCCAGAGAGTTCACCCTGTACTGACACTGACAGAAACTGAACCAGAGATTTCACCCTGCACGACTCTGACAGACACTGACCCAGAGACTTCACCCTGTACTGGCACTGACAGTCACTGACCCAGAGTGTTCACCCTGTACTGACACTGACAGAGACTGACCCAGCGAGTTCACCCTGTGCTGACACTGACAAACACTGATCCAGACAGTTCACCCTGTACTGACACTGACAAACACTGACCCAGAGAGTTCACCCTGTACTGACACTGACAGACACTGACCCAGAGAGTTCACCTGTACTGATATTGACAAACACTGACCCAGAGAGTTCACCCTGCGCGACTCTGACAGACACTGACCCAGAGATTTCACCCTGTACTGACACTGACAGACACTGGCCCAGAGTGTTCATCCCGTACTGACACTGACAAACACTGACCCAGAGGGTTCACCCTGTACTGACATTGACAGACACTGACCCAAAGAGTTCACCCTGTACTGACACAGACGATCAATGACCCAAAGAGTTCACCCTGTACTTACATTGACAGACACTGACCCAGAGAGTTCATTCTGTATTGACGCTGACAAACACTGACCCAGAGAGTTCACCCTTTACTGACACTGACAGCTACTGAACCACAGTGTTGTCCCTGTACTGACACAGAGAAAAACTGAGCCAGAGAGTTCCACCAATACTGACACTGACAAACACTGACCCAGAGACTTCACCCAGTACTGACACTGACAAACACTGACCCAGCGAGTTCACATTGCACTGACACTGACAAACACTGACCCAGAGATTTTACCATGTACTGGCACTGACAAACAGTGGCCCAGAGAGTTCACCCTGTACTGACACTGACAGACACTGACCCTGAGAGTTCACCACGTACTGACACTGACAAACTCTGGCCCAGAGAGTTCTCCCTGTACTGACACAGAGAAAAAACTGAACCTGGAGTTTAGTTACTTTTGGTGTACCGCAAGGATCTGTTTTGGGGCCACTGCTGTTTGTCATTTTTATAAATGACCTGGAAGAGGGTGTAGAAGGGTGGGTTAGTAAATTTGCGGATGACACTAAGGTCGGTGGAGTTGTGGATAGTGCCGAAGGATGTTGCAGGGTACAGAGGGACATAGATAGGCTGCAGAGCTGGGCTGAGAGATGGCAAATGGAGTTTAATGCGGAAAATTGTGAGGTGATTCACTTTGGAAGGAGTGACAGGAATGCAGAGCACTGGGCTAATGGGAAGATTCTTGGTAGAGTAGATGAACAGAGAGATCTTGGTGTCCAGGTACATAAATCCCTGAAAGTTGCTACCCAGGTTAATAGGGCTGTTAAGCAGGCATATGGTGTGTTAGCTTTTATTAGTATGGGGATCGTGTTTCGGAGCCATGAGGTCATGCTGCAGCTGTACAAAACTCTGGTGCGGCCGCACCTGGAGTATTGCGTGCAGTTCTGGTCACCGCATTATAGGAAGGATGTGGAAGCTATGGAAAGGGTGCAGAGGAGATTTACTAGGATGTTGCCTGGTATGGAGGGAAGGTCTTACGAGGAAAGGCTGAGGGACTTGAGGTTGTTTTCGTTGGAGAGAAGGAGGAGGAGAGGTGACTTAATAGAGACATATAAGATAATCAGAGGGTTAGATAGGGTGGATAGTGAGCGTCTTTTTCCTCGGATGGTGATGGCAAACACGAGGGGACATAGCTTTAAGTTGAGGGGTGATAGATATAGGACAGATGTCAGAGGTAGTTTCTTTACTCAGAGAGTAGTAGGGGCGTGGAACGCCCTGCCTGCAACAGTAGTAGACTCGCCAACTTTAAGGGCATTTAAGTGGTCATTGGATAGACATATGGATGAAAATGGAATAGTGTAGGTCAGATGGTTTCACAGGTCGGCGCAACATCGAAGGCTGAAGGGCCTGTACTGCGTTGTAATGTTCTAAAGAGTTCCACCTGTACTGACACTGACAAACACTGTCCCAGAGAGTTCTCCCTGTGCTGACACTCACAATATCTGACCCAGAGGGTTCACCATGTACTGACACTGACAAACACTGACCAAGAGAGTTCACCCTGTACTGACACTGAAAAACACTGACCCAGAGAATTCACCCTGTCCTGACACTGACAAACACTGACCCAGAGAGTTCACCCTGTACTGACACTGATAGACAGTGAACCAGAGATTTCACCCTGTCCTGACACTGACAAACACTTACCCAGAGAGTTCACCCTGTACTGACAGTAACAGACACTGACCCAGAGAGTTCACCATGTACTGACACTGACAAACACTGTCCCAGAGAGTTCTCCCTGTACTGACACAGAGAAAAACTGACCCAGAGAGTTCACCATGTACTGACACTGACAAACACTGATCCAGAGAATTCTCCCTGTCCTGACTCTGACAGACACTGACCCAGAGAGTTCACCCTGTGCTGACAGTAACAGACACTGACCCAGAGAGTTCACCATGTACTGACACTGACAAACACTGTCCCAGAGAGTTCACCTGTACTGACACAGAGAAAAACTGACCCAGAGAGTTCACCATGTACTGACACTGACAAACACTGTCCCAGAGAGTTCACCCTGTACTGACACTGACAGACACTGACCCAGAGAGTTCACCCTGGACTGACACTGACAGACACTGACTCCGCTAATTTCACCCTGTCCTGACACTGACAGACACTGAACTAGAGAGTTGACCCTGTCAGACACTGAACCAGAGAGTTCAGCCTGTACTGACACTGACAAACACTGACCCAGACATTTCACCCTGTACTGACACTGACAGACACTGACCCAGAGAGTTCATCCTGTACTGACATTGACAAACACTGACCCAGAGATTTTAGCATGTACTGACACTGACAAACACTGACCCAGAGAGTTCACTCTGTACTGACACTAACAGACACTGACCCAGAGAGTTCACCCTGTACCGACACTGACAGACTCTGACCCAGATAATTCACCCTGTACTGATGCTGACAAACACAGATCCAGAGAGTTCACTCTATACTGACACAGACAGACACTGACCGAGAGAATTCACCTTGTACTGACACTGACAAACACTGATCCAGAGAATTCTCCCTGTCTTGACTCTGACAGACACTGACCCAGAGAGTTCACCACGTACTGAAACTGACAAACTCTGACCCAGAGAGTTCTCCCTGTACTGACACAGAGAAAAACTAACCCAGAGAGTTCCACTTGTACTGACACTGACAAACACTGTCCCAGAGTGTTCTCCCTGTGCTGACACTGACAAAAACTAACCCAGAGGGTTCACCATGTACTGACACTGACAAACACTGACCCGGAGAGTTCACCATGTACTGACACTGACAGACACTGACCCAAAGAGTTCACCCTGTACTGACACTGACAGACACTGACCGAGAGAATTCACCCTGTACTGACACTGACAGACACTGACCCAAAGAGTTCACCCTGTACTGACACTGACAGACACTGACCGAGAGAATTCACCATGTACTGACACTGACAAACACTGATCCAGAGAATTCTCCCTGTCCTGTCTCTGACAGACACTAACCCAGAGAGTTCACCCTGTGCTGACACTAACAGACACTGACCCAGAGAGTTCACCATGTACTGACACTGACAGACACTGACCCAGAGAGTTCACCCTGTACTGACACTGACAAACACTGACCAAGAGAGTTCACCCTGTACTGACACTGAAAAACACTGACCCAGAGAATTCACCCTGTCCTGACACTGACCAACACTGACCCAGAGAGTTCACCCTGTACTGACACTGATAGACAGTGAACCAGAGATTTCACCCTGCACGACTCTGATAGACACTGACCCAGCAATTTCACCCTGTACTGACACTGACAAACACTGATCCAGAGAATTCTCCCTGTACTGACACTGACAGACACTGACCCAGCAGTTTTACCCTGTACTGACACTGACAAACACTGATCCAGAGAATTCTCCCTGTCCTGACTCTGACAGACACTGACCCAGAGAGTTCACCCTGTGCTGACAGTGACAGACACTGACCCAGAGAGTTCACCATGTACTGACACTGACAAACACTGTCCCAGAGAGTCTCTCCCTGTACTGACACAGAGAAAAACTGACCCAGAGAGTTCACCATGTACTGACACTGACAAACACTGTCCCAGAGAGTTCACCCTGTACTGACACTGACAGACACTGACCCAGAGAGTTCACCCTGTACTGACACTGACAGACACTGACCCCGCTAATTTCACCCTGTACTGACACTGACAGACACTGACCCCGCTAATTTCACCCTGTACTGACACTGACAGACACTGACCCCGCTAATTTCACCCTGTACGGACACTGACAAACACTGATCCAGAGAATTCTCCCTGTCCTGACACTGACAGACACTGAACTAGAGAGTTGACCCTGTCAGACACTGAACCAGAGAGTTCAGCCTGTACTGACACTGACAAACACTGACCCAGACATTTCACCCTGTACTGACACTGACAGACACTGACCCAGAGAGTTCATCCTGTACTGACATTGACAAACACTGACCCAGAGATTTTACCGTGTACTGACACTGACAAACACTGACCCAGAGAGTTCACTCTGTACTGACAAGAACAGACACTGACCCAGAGAGTTCACCCTGTACCGACACTGACAGACTCTGACCCAGATAATTCACCCTGTACTGATGCTGACAAACACAGATCCAGAGAGTTCACCCTATACTGACACAGACAGACACTGACCGAGAGAATTCACCCTGTACTGACACTGACAAACACTGATCCAGAGAATTCTCCCTGTCCTGACTCTGACAGACACTGACCCAGAGAGTTCCCCACGTACTGAAACTGACAAACTCTGACCCAGAGAGTTCTCCCTGTACTGACACAGAGAAAAACTGACCCAGAGAGTTCCACCTGTACTGACACTGACAAACACTGTCCCAGAGTGTTCTCCCTGTGCTGACACTGACAAAAACTAACCCAGAGGGTTCACCATGTACTGACACTGACAAACACTGACCCAGAGAGTTCACCATGTACTGACACTGACAGACACTGACCCAAAGAATTCACCCTGTACTGACACTGACAGACACTGACCGAGAGAATTCACCCTGTACTGACACTGACAGACACTGTCCCAAATAGTTCACCCTGTACTGACACTGACAGTCACTGACCCTGAGAGTTCACCACGTACTGACACTGACAATCTTTGACCCAGAGAGTTCTCCCTGAACTGACACAGAGAAAAACTGACCCAGAGAGTTCCACCTGTACTGACACTGACAAACACTGTCCCAGAGTGTTCTCCCTGTGCTGACACTGACAAAAACTGACCCAGAGGGTTCACCATGTACTGACACTGACAAACACTGACCCAGAGAGTTCACCCTGTACTGACACTGAAAAACACAGACCCAGAGAATTCACCCTGTCCTGACACTGACAAACACTGACCCAGAGAGTTCACCCTGTACTGACAATGACAGGCACTGACCCTGCTAATTTCACCCTGTACTGACACTGACAAACACTGATCCAGAGAATTCTCCCTGTCCTGACACTAACAGACACTGACCCAGCGAGTTCACACTGCACTGACATTGACAAACACTGACCCAGATAGTTCACCCTGCACTGACACTGACAAATACTGACCCAGCGAGTTCACCCTGTACTGACACTGACAAACACTGACCCAGAGAGTTCACTCTGTACTGACACTGACAGACACTGAACCAGAGAGTTCACCCTGTACTGACACTGACAGACACTGACCGAGAGAATTCACCATGTACTGACACTGACAAACACTGATCCAGAGAATTCTCCCTGTCCTGTCTCTGACAGACACTAACCCAGAGAGTTCACCCTGTGCTGACACTAACAGACACTGACCCAGAGAGTTCACCATGTACTGACACTGACAGACACTGACCCAGAGAGTTCACCCTGTACTGACACTGACAAACACTGACCAAGAGAGTTCACCCTGTACTGACACTGAAAAACACTGACCCAGAGAATTCACCCTGTCCTGACACTGACCAACACTGACCCAGAGAGTTTACCCTGTACTGACACTGATAGACAGTGAACCAGAGATTTCACCCTGCACGACTCTGATAGACACTGACCCAGCAATTTCACCCTGTACTGACACTGACAAACACTGATCCAGAGAATTCTCCCTGTACTGACACTGACAGACACTGACCCATAGATTTCACCCTGTACTGACACTGACAGACACTGACCCAGCAATTTTACCCTGTACTGACACTGACAAACACTGATCCAGAGAATTCTCCCTGTCCTGACTCTGACAGACACTGACCCAGAGAGTTCACCCTGTGCTGACAGTGACAGACACTGACCCAGAGAGTTCACCATGTACTGACACTGACAAACACTGTCCCAGAGAGTCTCTCCCTGTACTGACACAGAGAAAAACTGACCCAGAGAGTTCACCATGTACTGACACTGACAAACACTGTCCCAGAGAGTTCACCCTGTACTGACACTGACAGACACTGACCCAGAGAGTTCACCCTGTACTGACACTGACAGACACTGACCCCGCTAATTTCACCCTGTACTGACACTGACAGACACTGACCCCGCTAATTTCACCCTGTACGGACACTGACAAACACTGATCCAGAGAATTCTCCCTGTCCTGACACTGACAGACACTGAACTAGAGAGTTGACCCTGTCAGACACTGAACCAGAGAGTTCAGCCTGTACTGACACTGACAAACACTGACCCAGACATTTCACCCTGTACTGACACTGACAGACACTGAACCCAGAGAGTTCATCCTGTACTGACATTGACAAACACTGACCCAGAGATTTTACCGTGTACTGACACTGACAAACACTGACCCAGAGAGTTCACTCTGTACTGACAAGAACAGACACTGACCCAGAGAGTTCACCCTGTACCGACACTGACAGACTCTGACCCAGATAATTCACCCTGTACTGATGCTGACAAACACAGATCCAGAGAGTTCACCCTATACTGACACAGACAGACACTGACCGAGAGAATTCACCCTGTACTGACACTGACAAACACTGATCCAGAGAATTCTCCCTGTCCTGACTCTGACAGACACTGACCCAGAGAGTTCCCCACGTACTGAAACTGACAAACTCTGACCCAGAGAGTTCTCCCTGTACTGACACAGAGAAAAACTGACCCAGAGAGTTCCACCTGTACTGACACTGACAAACACTGTCCCAGAGTGTTCTCCCTGTGCTGACACTGACAAAAACTAACCCAGAGGGTTCACCATGTACTGACACTGACAAACACTGACCCAGAGAGTTCACCATGTACTGACACTGACAGACACTGACCCAAAGAATTCACCCTGTACTGACACTGACAGACACTGACCGAGAGAATTCACCCTGTACTGACACTGACAGACACTGACCGAGAGAATTCACCCTGTACTGACACTGACAGACACTGTCCCAAATAGTTCACCCTGTACTGACACTGACAGTCACTGACCCTGAGAGTTCACCACGTACTGACACTGACAATCTTTGACCCAGAGAGTTCTCCCTGAACTGACACAGAGAAAAACTGACCCAGAGAGTTCCACCTGTACTGACACTGACAAACACTGTCCCAGAGTGTTCTCCCTGTGCTGACACTGACAAAGACTGACCCAGAGGGTTCACCATGTACTGACACTGACAAACACTGACCCAGAGAGTTCACCCTGTACTGACACTGAAAAACACAGACCCAGAGAATTCACCCTGTCCTGACACTGACAAACACTGACCCAGAGAGTTCACCCTGTACTGACAATGACAGGCACTGACCCTGCTAATTTCACGCTGTACTGACACTGACAAACACTGATCCAGAGAATTCTCCCTGTCCTGACACTAACAGACACTGACCCAGCGAGTTCACACTGCACTGACATTGACAAACACTGACCCAGATAGTTCACCCTGCACTGACACTGACAAATACTGACCCAGCGAGTTCACCCTGTACTGACACTGACAAACACTGACCCAGAGAGTTCACTCTGTACTGACACTGACAGACACTGAACCAGAGAGCTCACTCTGTACTGACACTGACAAACACTGTCCCAGCGGGTTCTCCCTGTACTGACACTGACAAACACTGACCCAGAGATTTTACCGTGTACTGACACTGACAAACACTGACCCAGAGAGTTCACTCTGTACTGACACTGACAGACACTGATCCAGAGAGTTCACCCTGTACTGACACTGACAGACACTGACCGAGAGAATTCACCCTGTACTGACACTGACAGACACTGACCCAAAGAGTTCACCCTGTACTGACACTGACAGACACTGACCGAGAGAATTCACCCTGTACTGACACTGACAAACACTGACCCAGAGAGTTCACCCTGTACTGACACTGACAGATACTGACCGAGAGAATTCACCCTGTACTGACACTGACAAACACTGACCTAGAGAGTTCACCCTGTATTGACACTGACAGACACTGACCAAGAGAATTCACCCTGTACTGACACTGACAAACACTGACCCAGAGAGTTCACCATGTATTGACACTGACAGATACTGACCAAGAGAATTCACCCTGTACTGACACTGACAAACACTGACCCAGAGATTTCACCATGTACTGACACTGACAGACACTGACCGGGAGAATTCACACTGTACTGACACTGACAAACACTGACCCAGAGAGTTCACCCTGTACTGACACTGACAGACACTGACCGAGAGAATTCACCCTGTACTGACACAGACAGACACTGACCCAAAGAGTTCACCCTGTACTGACACTGACAGACACTGACCGAGAGAATTCACCCTGTACTGACACTGACAAACACTGACCCAGAGAGTTCACCCTGTATTGACACTGACAGACACTGACCAAGAGAATTCACCCTGTACTGACACTGACAAACACTGACCCAGAGAGTTCACCCTGTATTGACACTGACAGACACTGACCCAGAGAGTTCAGCCTGTACTGACACTGACAAACACTGACCCAGAGATTTCACCATGTACTGACACTGACAAACACTGACCCAGAGAGTTCACCCTGTATTGACACTGACAGACACTGGCACAGAGTGTTCACCATGTACTGACACTGACAGACACTAACCCAGAAAGTTCACCCTGTACTGACACTGACAGACACTGACCCAGAGAGTTCACCATGTACTGACACTGACAAACACTGACCCAGAGTGTTCACCATGTGCTGACACTGAAAGACACTGACCCAGAGAGTACATCCTGTACTGACACTGACAAACACTGACCCAGAGAGTTCACCCTTTACTGACACTGACAGACACTGAACCAGAGAGTTCACTCTGTCAGACACTGAACCAGAGAGTTCAGCCTGTACTGACACTGACAAACACTGACCCAGACATTTCACCCTGTACTGACACTGACCAACACTGACCCTGAGAGTTCACCCTGTACTGACACTGACAGACACTGACCCAGAGAGTTCACCATGTGCTGACACTGACAAACACTGACCCAGAGAGTTCACCCTGTACTGACACTGACAGACACTGGCCCAGAAAGTTCATCCTGTACTGACACTGACAAACACTGACCCAGAGAGTTCACCCTGTACTGACACTGACAGACACTGACCCAGAGATCTCACCCTGTACTGACACTGACAGACACTGAAGCGGAGAGTTCACCCTGTACTGACACTGACAGACACTGACCCAGAGAATTTACCCTGTACTGACACTGACAAACACTGACCCAGAGCGTTCACCCTGTACTGACACTGACAGACACTGACCCCGAGTGTTCATCCTGTACTGACACTGACAAACACTGACCCAGAGATTTCACCCTGTACTGACACTGACAAACCCTGACCCAGAGTGTTCACCATGTACTGACACTGACAGACACTGGCCCAGAGTGTTCATCCTGTACTGACACTGACAGACACTGACCCAGAGATCTCACCCTGTACTGACACTGACAGACACTGAAGCGGAGAGTTCACCCTGTACTTACACTAACAGACACTCAATCAGAGAGTTCACTCTGTCAGACAGTGAACCAGAGCGTTCACCCTGTACTTATACTGACAGACACTGAACCAGAGAGTTCACGCTGTACTGTTCATGTTATCATCAATATGTCTCTGGATGTGACTGACAGTGTCTGTGCGTGAGTGTGACTGGGTATTTCTCTGAACGTGGGTGTAATGTGCCCTCCAACCCTCCAAGATATCTGCGCCCACCCCCCCACCCCTCCACTATTCAGGCTTCTTGTGCACCCCTGATTTTAATCGCTCCACCATTGCTAACTGTGCCTTCGGTTACCCAGGCCCCAAGCTTTTTAAGGTGGAGGTAGATTCTTGTTCAGCAAGGGAATCAAAGATTATCGGGGGTCGATGGGAGTGTGGAATTTGAAACAGAAACAGATCAGCCATGATCTTATTAAATGACGGAGCAAGCTCGATGTGCTGAATGGCCCACTTCTGCTCCTAATTCGGATGGTCGTATGGTAAGTTCTGGAATACCCTGCCTACACCTTCCGCCTCTCCACTTCGCTTTTCCTCCTTTAAGACACTCCTTAACTCCTCCCTCTTTGAATAAGCTTTTGGTCATGTGACCTCACATCCCCTTTTGTAGCTCGGTGTCACACCTTGTTTTATAATGCTCCTGTGAAACGCCTTGGAACGTTTTATTACGTTCAAGGTGCTATATGAATATAAGTTGTTGTTGTTGTAACTGGATGTGTCTCCTGAGTGTGACTCATTACCTTGTCACAGTTGACACAGTTGTATGGATCTTTGTGCAGGGCTCCGTCAGTGAAGACTACGTGACTGTTATCGTCGATGCTTCGTGTGGTGCTCTGCTTCTGGAGTGTGCTCCTCGGGTCTAACATTGGTGACAGGTAATCCTGAACCAGGTGCTTGAGGCCAACTGTGGAGTAACCGCTCCAGGAGTACGGCCTGAATTGTAATCCGAGGCTCCGGGGAGACTCCAGAGGGAGAAACAAGTTATCTGAAATAAAAATATGCATTAAAGGAGATTTAACCAACTTCCCCACAGAGTTACTCAGGATCTTCACTGATAAAACCTTTTCCTCTCTCACATGTGGAGCCATTTCATTCACGTAGCCTTTCAGTTTTCGACAGTACCCTCAGGGCAGCAGCTACTGTATTTACTCAATTGTTCTTAATCCGGCCTAGACTATGGTCAATCGTTGTTCAGTTCAGTCTCACAGTCCGTGCTAACTCACCCAAGTTTCCATTCCTCACCCACCTTGACATTGAGTGTTAATGGGTAATTCAATTGTGAGGGATCAAACCCCCATCGGATCACTGGATCCTATCCTGAGCTCATCTTCACACAGGCACGCTCTCCAGCAAAACATGACATTCACATGGAGAATGTCGAGTGTGTTCAGCATATTTAGTACAAGTGTCACATTTCTGTCACAATTACTAGTCACATTTCCTGTTACTGACATTTATTACAATTGGCGTAAGCTTAACTTTTAGCAGTCCCAGCACACAGCCACCAATCCAGCACACTACCATCAGCCACCAATCCAGCACACTACCATCAGCCACCAATCCAGCACACAACCATCAGACACCAATCCAGAACACGACCATCAGCCACCAATCCAGCACACAACCATCAGGCTCCAATGCATCACACAACCATCAGCCTCCAATCCATCACACAACCAGCAGGCTCCAATCCATCACACAAACATCAGCCACCAATCCATCACACAACCATCAGCGACCAATCCATCACACAACCATCAGGCTCCAATGCATCACACAAACATCAGCCACCAATCCAGCACACGACCATCAGCCTCCAATCCAGCACACGACCATCAGCCTCCAATCCAGCACACAACCATCAGCCTCCAATCCATCACACAACCATCAGCCTCCAATCCATCACAGAACCATCAGCCTCCAATCCATCACAGAACCATCAGCCTCAAATTCATCACACAACCATCAGCCTCCAATACAGCACACAACCATCAGCCTCCAATCCATCACAGAACCATCAGCCTCAAATTCATCACACAACCATCAGCCTCCAATCCAGCACACAACCATCAGCCTCCAATCCATCACACAACCATCAGCCTCAAATTAATCACACAACCATCAGCCTCCAATCCAGCACACGACAATCAGCCTCCAATCCATCACAGAACCATCAGCCTCCAATCCATCACACAACCATCAGCCTCAAATTCATCACACAACCATCAGCCTCCAATCCATCACACAACCATCAGCCTCCAATCCATCACAGAACTTTCAGCCTCAAATTCATCACACAACCATCAGCCACCAATCCAATACACAGCCACCAGTCCAGCACACAACCATCAGCCTCCAATCCAGCACACAACCATCAGCCTCCAATCCAGCACACAACCATCAGCCTCCAATCCATCACACAACCATCAGCCTCAAATTCATCACACAACCATCAGCCTCCAATCCATCACACAACCATCAGCCTCAAATTCATCACACAACCATTAGCCTCCAATCCATCACAGAACCATCAGCCTCCATTCCATCACACAACCATCAGCCTCAAATTCATCACACAACCATCAGTCTCCAATCCAGCACACAACCATCAGCCTCCAATCCATCACACAACCATCAGCCACCAATCCATCAGACAACCATCAGCCTCCAATCCAGCACACAACCATCGGCCTCCAATCCAGCTCACAAACATCAGCCTCCAATCCAGCACATAACCATCAGCCTCCAAACCATCACACAACCATCAGCCTCCATTCCAGCACACAACCATCAGCCTCCAATCCAGCACACAACCATCAGCCGCCAATCCATTAGACAACCATCAGCCTCCAATCCAGCACACAACCATCAGCCGCCAATCCATCAGACAACCATCAGCCTCCAATCAAGCACACAACCATCAGCCTCCAATCCAGCACACAACCATCAGCCTCCAATCCAGCACACAACCATCAGCCGCCAATCCATCAGACAACCATCAGCCTCCAATCAAGCACACAACCATCAGCCGCCAATCCATCAGACAACCATCAGCCTCCAATCAAGCACACAACCATCAGCCTCCAATCCAGCACACAACCATCAGCCTCCAATCCAGCACACAACCATCAGCCGCCAATCCATCAGACAACCATCAGCCTCCAATCAAGCACACAACCATCAGCCTCCAATACAGCACACAACCATCAGCCACCAATCCATCACACAACAATCAGCCTCCAATCCAGCACAGAACCATCAGCCTCCAATCCAGCACAGAACCATCAGCCTCCAATCCATCACACAACCATCAGCCTCCAATCCAGCACACAACCATCAGCCTCCAATCTATCACACAACCATCAGCCTCCAATGTATCACACAACCATCAGCCTCCAATCTATCACACAACCATCAGCCTCCAATCTATCACACAACCATCAGCCACCAATCCATCACACAACCATCAGCCTCCAATCCAGCACACAACCATCAGCCTCCAATCTATCACACAACCATCAGCCTCCAATGTATCACACAACCATCACCCTCCAATCCATCACACAACAATCAGCCTCCAATCTATCACACAACCATCAGCCTCCAATCCAGCACACAACCATCAGCCTCCAATCCATTATCCAACCATCAGCCTCCAATCCATCACACAACCATCAGCCTCCAATCCAGCACAGAACCATCAGCCTCCAATCCAGCACACAAACATCAGCCTCCAATCCAGCACACAACCATCAGCCTCCAATCCAGCACACAGCCTCCAATCCATAATGCAAACATAAGCCTCCAATACAGCACACAACCATCAGCCTCCAATCCATCACACAACAATCAACCTCCAATCCATCAGACAACCATCAGCCACCAATCCAGCACACAACCATCAGCCTCCAATCCATCACACAACCATCAGCCTCCAATCCATCACACAACAATCAGCCTCCAATCCATCACACAACCATCAGCCACCAATCCAGCACACAACCACCAGCCTCCAATCTAGCACACAACCATCAGCCACCAATCCAGCACACAACCATCAGCCACCAATCCAGCACACAACCATCAGCCTCCAATCCAGCACACAACCATCAGCCTCCAATCTATCACACAACCATCAGCCTCCAATCTATCACACAACCATCAGCCTCCAATCCATCACACAACCATCAGCCACCAATCCATCACACAACCATCAGCCTCCAATCCAGCACACAACCATCAGCCTCCAATCTATCACACAACCATCAGCCTCCAATGTATCACACAACCATCAGCCTCCAATCCATCACACAACAATCAGCCTCCAATCTATCACACAACCATCAGCCTCCAATCCATCACACAACCATCAGCCACCAATCCAGCACACAACCATCAGCCTCCAATCCAGCACACAAACATCAGCCTCCAATCTTTCACACAACCATCAGCCTCCAATCTATCACACAACCATCAGCCTCCAATCCATCACACAACCATCAGCATCCAATCCATCACACAACCATCAGCCTAGAATCTATCACACAACCATCAACCTCCAATCCATCACACAACCATCAGCCACCAATCCAGCACACAACCATCAGCCTCCAATCCAGCACACAACCATCAGCCTCCAATCTATCACACAACCATCAGCCTCCAATCTATCACACAACCATCAGCCTCCAATCTATCACAGAACCATCAGCCTCCAATCTATCACACAACCATCAGCCTCCAATCCATCACACAACAATCAGCCTCCAATCCAGCACACAACCATCAGCCTCCAATCTATCACACAACCATCAGCCTGCAATCCATCACACAACAATCAGCCTAGAATCTATCACACAACCATCTGACTCCAATCCATCACACAACCATCAACCTCCAATCCATCAGACAACCATCGGCCACCAATCCAGCACACAACCATCAGCCTCCAATCCATCACACAACCATCAGCCTACAATCCATCACACAACAATCAGCCTCCAATCCATCACACAACCATCAGCCACCAATCCAGCACACAACCACCAGCCTCCAATCCAGCACACAACCATCAGCCACCAATCCAGCACACAACCATCAGCATCCAATCCAGCACACAACCATCAGCCTCCAATCCAGCACACAACCATCAGCCTCCAATCTATCACACAACCATCAGCCTCCAATCTATCACACAACCATCAGCCTCCAATCCATCACACAACCATCAGCCACCAATCCATCACACAACCATCAGCCTCCAATCCAGCACACAACCATCAGCCTCCAATCTATCACACAACCATCAGCCTCCAATCTATCACACAACCATCAGCCTCCAATCCATCACACAACAATCAGCCTCCAATCCATCACACAACCATCAGCCTCCAATCCATCACACAACCATCAGCCACCAATCCAGCACACAACCATCAGCCTCCAATCCAGCACATAAACATCAGCCTCCAATCTTTCACACAACCATCAGCCTCCAATCTATCACACAACCATCAGCCTCCAATCCATCACACAACAATCAGCCTAGAATCTATCACACAACCATCAGCCTCCAATCCATCACACAACCATCAGCCAGCAATCCAGCACACAACCATCAGCCTCCAATCCAGCACACAACCATCAGCCTCCAATCTATCACACAACCATCAGCCTCCAATCTATCACACAACCATCAGCCTCCAATATATCACACAACCATCTGACTCCAATCCATCACACAACCATCAGCCACCAATCCAGCACACAACCATCAGCCTCCAATCCATCACACAACCATCAGCCTCCAATCCAGCACACAACCATCAGCCACCAATCCATCACACAACCATCAGCCTCCAATCCATCACACAACCATTAGCCTCCAATCCATCACACAACCATTAGCCTCCAATCCATCACACAACCATTAGCCTCCAATCCATCACACAACCATCATCCTCCAATCCAGCACACAACCATCAGCCTCCAATCCATCACACAACCATCAGCCTCCAACCCATCACACAACCATCAGCCTCCAATCCATCACACAACCATTAGCCTCCAATCCATCACACAACCATCATCCTCCAATCCAGCACACAACCATCAGCCTCCAATCCATCACACAACCATCAGCCTCCAATCCAGCACACAACCATCAGCCTCCAATACATCACACAACCATCAGCCACCAATCCATCACACAACAATCATCCTCCAATCCAGCACAGAACCATCAGCCTCCAATCCAGCACACAACCATCAGCCTCCAATACATCACACAACCATCAGCCTCCAATCCATCACACAACCATCAGCCTCCAATCCATCACACAACCATTAGCCTCCAATCCATCACACAACCATCATCCTCCAATCCAGCACACAACCATCAGCCTTCAATCCATCACACAACAATCATCCTCCAATCCAGCACAGAACCATCAGCCTCCAATCCAGCACACAACCATCAGCCTCCAATACATCACACAACCATCAGCCTCCAATCCATCACACAACCATCAGCCTCCAATCCATCACACAACCATTAGCCTCCAATCCATCACACAACCATCATCCTCCAATCCAGCACACAACCATCAGCCTTCAATCCATCACACAACCATCAGCCACCAATCCAGCACACAACCATCAGCCTCCAATCCAGCACACAACCATCAGCCTCCAATCTATCACACAACCATCAGCCTCCAATCTATCACACAACCATCAGCCTCCAATCTATCACACAACCATCAGCCTCCAATCTATCACACAACCATCAGCCTCCAATCCATCACACAACAATCAGCCTAGAATCTATCACACAACCATCTGACTCCAATCCATCACACAACCATCAGCCACCAATCCAGCACACAACCATAAGCCTCCAATCCAGCACACAACCATCAGCCACCAATCCATCACACAACCATCAGCCTCCAATCCATCACACAACCATTAGCCTCCAATCCATCACACAACCATTAGCCTCCAATCCATCACACAACCATCATCCTCCAATCCAGCACACAACCATCAGCCTCCAATCCATCACACAACCATCAGCCTCCAATCCATCACACAACCATCAGCCTCCAATCCATCACACAACCATTAGCCTCCAATCCATCACACAACCATCATCCTCCAATCCAGCACACAACCATCAGCCTTCAATCCATCACACAACCATCAGCCTCCAATCCATCACACAACCATCATCCTCCAATCCAGCACACAACCATCAGCCTCCAATCCATCACACAACCATCAGCCTCCAATCCAGCACACAACCATCAGCCTCCAATACATCACACAACCATCAGCCACCAATCCATCACACAACAATCATCCTCCAATCCAGCACAGAACCATCAGCCTCCAATCCAGCACACAACCATCAGCCACCAATCCATCATACAACCATCAGCCTCCAATCCATCACACAACCATTCGCCTCCAATCCATCACACAACCATTAGCCTCCAATCCATCACACAACCATCATCCTCCAATCCATCACACAACCATCATCCTCCAATCCAGCACACAACCATCAGCCTCCAATCCATCACACAACCATCAGCCTCCAATCCATCACACAACCATCAGCCTCCAATCCATCACACAACCATTAGCCTCCAATCCATCACACAACCATCATCCTCCAATCCAGCACACAACCATCAGCCTTCAATCCATCACACAACCATCAGCCTCCAATCCATCACACAACCATCAGCCTCCAATCCATCACACAACCATCAGCCTCCAATCCATCACACAACCATCAGCCTCCAATCCATCACACAACCATCAGCCTCCAATACAGCACACAACCATCAGCCACCAATCCATCACACAACAATCAGCCTCCAATCCAGCACAGAACCATCAGCCTCCAATCCAGCACAGAACCATCAGCCTCCACTCTAGCACACAACCATCAGCCTCCAATCCATAATCCAACCATCAGCCTCCAATCCATCACACAACCATCAGCCTCCAATCCAGCACAGAACCATCAGCCTCCAATCCAGCACACAAACATCAGCCTCCAATCCAGCACACAACCATCAGCCTCCAATCCAGCACACAGCCTCCAATCCATAATGCAAACATAAGCCTCCAATACAGCACACAACCATCAGCCTCCAATCCATCACACAAACATCAGCCTCCAATCCAGCACACAACCATCAGCCACCAATCCAGCACACAACCATCAGCCTCCAATCCAGCACACAACCATCAGCCTCCAATCCATCACAAAACCATCACCCTCCAATCCAGCACAGAACCATCAGCCTCCAATCCAACACACAAACATCAGCCTCCAAACCAGCACACAACCATCAGCCTCCAATCCAGCACATAGCCTCCAATCCATAATGCAAACATCAGCCTCCAATACAGCACACAACCATCAGCCTCCAATCCAGCACACAGCCTCCAATCCATAATACAAACATCAGCCTCCAATACAGCACACAACCATCAGCCTCCAATCCATCACACAAACACCAGCCTCCAATCCAGCACACAACCATCAGCCTCCAATCCAGCACACAAACATCAGCCTCCAATACAGCACACAACCATCAGCCTCCAATCCATCACACAAACACCAGCCTCCAATCCAGCACACAACCATCAGCCTCCAATCCAGCACACAAACATCAGCCTCCAATACAGCACACAACCATCAGCCTCCAATCCATCACACAAACACCAGCCTCCAATCCAGCACACAACCATCAGCCTCCAATCCATAAAACAAACATCTGCCTCCTATCCATCAACCAACCGTCAGCTTCCAATCCATCACACAAACATCATCCTCCAATCCATCACACAACCATCAGCCTCCAATCCATCACACAACCATCAGCCTCCAATCCAGCACACAACCATCAGCCTCCAATCCATCACACAAGCATCAGCCACCAATCCAGCACACAACCATCAGCCTCCAATCCAGCACACAACCATTAGCCTCCAATCCATCACACAACCATCAGCCTCCAATCCAGCACACAACCATCAGCCTCCAATCCAGCACACAAGCATCAGCCACTAATCCAGCACACAACCATCAGCCTCCAATCCAGCACACAACCATTAGCCTCCAATCCATCACACAACCATCAGCCTCCAATCCAGCACACAACCATTAGCCTCCAATCCATCACACAACCATCAGCCTCCAATCCAGCACACAACCATTAGCCTCCAATCCATCACACAAGCATCAGCCACCAATCCAGCACACAACCATCAGCCTCCAATCCATCACACAACCATCAGCCACCAATCCAGCACACAACCATCAGCCTCCAATCCAGCACACAACCATCAGCCTCCAATCCATCACACAACCATCATCCACCAATCCAGCACACAACCATCAGCCTCCAATCCAGCACACAACCATCATCCACCAATAAAGCACACAACCATCATCCACCAATCCATCAAACAACCATCAGCCTCCAATCCATCACACAACCACCAATCCAGCACACAACCATCAGCCTCCAATCCATCACACAACCATCAGCCTCCAATCCATCACACAACCATCAGCCTCCAATCCAGCACACAACCATCAGCCTCAAATCCATCACACAACCATCAGCCTCCAATCCATCACACAACCATCAGCCTCCAATCCATCACACAACCATCAGCCACCAATCCAGCACACAACCATCAGCCTCCAATCCTGCACACAACCATCAGCCTCCAAACCAGCACAAAACCATCAGCCTCCAATCCATCACACAACCATCAGCCTCCAATCCTGCACACAACCATCTGCCTCCAATCCAGCACACAACCATCAGCCTCCAATCCAGCACACATACATCAGCCTCCAATCGATCATAAAACCATCAGCCACCAATCCAGCACACAACCATCAGCCTCAAATCCAGCACACAACCATCAGCCACCAATCCAGCACACAACCATCAGCCTCCAATCCATCACACAACCATGAGCCACCAATCCAGCAATCAACCATCAGCCTCCAATCCATCACACAACCATCAGCCTCCAATCCATCACACAACCATGAGCCACCAATCCAGCACACAACCATCAGCCTCCAATCCATCACACAACCATGAGCCACCAATCCAGCACTCAAACATCAGCCTCCAATCCATCACACAACCATGAGCCACCCATCCAGCACACAACCATCAGCCTCCAATCCATCACACAACCATCAGCCTGCAATCCAGCACACAACCATCAGCCTCCAATACATCACACAACCATCAGCCTCCAATCCAGCACACAACCATCAGCCTCCAATCCAGCACACAACCATCAGCCTCCAATACATCACACAACCATCAGCCACCAATCCATCACACAACAATCATCCTCCAATCCAGCACAGAACCATCAGCCTCCAATCCAGCACACAACCATCAGCCACCAATCCATCATACAACCATCAGCCTCCAATCCATCACACAACCATTCGCCTCCAATCCATCACACAACCATTAGCCTCCAATCCATCACACAACCATCATCCTCCAATCCATCACACAACCATCATCCTCCAATCCAGCACACAACCATCAGCCTCCAATCCATCACACAACCATCAGCCTCCAATCCATCACACAACCATCAGCCTCCAATCCATCACACAACCATTAGCCTCCAATCCATCACACAACCATCATCCTCCAATCCAGCACACAACCATCAGCCTTCAATCCATCACACAACCATCAGCCTCCAATCCATCACACAACCATCAGCCTCCAATCCATCACACAACCATCAGCCTCCAATCCATCACACAACCATCAGCCTCCAATCCATCACACAACCATCAGCCTCCAATACAGCACACAACCATCAGCCACCAATCCATCACACAACAATCAGCCTCCAATCCAGCACAGAACCATCAGCCTCCAATCCAGCACAGAACCATCAGCCTCCACTCTAGCACACAACCATCAGCCTCCAATCCATAATCCAACCATCAGCCTCCAATCCATCACACAACCATCAGCCTCCAATCCAGCACAGAACCATCAGCCTCCAATCCAGCACACAAACATCAGCCTCCAATCCAGCACACAACCATCAGCCTCCAATCCAGCACACAGCCTCCAATCCATAATGCAAACATAAGCCTCCAATACAGCACACAACCATCAGCCTCCAATCCATCACACAAACATCAGCCTCCAATCCAGCACACAACCATCAGCCACCAATCCAGCACACAACCATCAGCCTCCAATCCAGCACACAACCATCAGCCTCCAATCCATCACAAAACCATCACCCTCCAATCCAGCACAGAACCATCAGCCTCCAATCCAACACACAAACATCAGCCTCCAAACCAGCACACAACCATCAGCCTCCAATCCAGCACATAGCCTCCAATCCATAATGCAAACATCAGCCTCCAATACAGCACACAACCATCAGCCTCCAATCCAGCACACAGCCTCCAATCCATAATACAAACATCAGCCTCCAATACAGCACACAACCATCAGCCTCCAATCCATCACACAAACACCAGCCTCCAATCCAGCACACAACCATCAGCCTCCAATCCAGCACACAAACATCAGCCTCCAATACAGCACACAACCATCAGCCTCCAATCCATCACACAAACACCAGCCTCCAATCCAGCACACAACCATCAGCCTCCAATCCAGCACACAAACATCAGCCTCCAATACAGCACACAACCATCAGCCTCCAATCCATCACACAAACACCAGCCTCCAATCCAGCACACAACCATCAGCCTCCAATCCATAAAACAAACATCTGCCTCCTATCCATCAACCAACCGTCAGCTTCCAATCCATCACACAAACATCATCCTCCAATCCATCACACAACCATCAGCCTCCAATCCATCACACAACCATCAGCCTCCAATCCAGCACACAACCATCAGCCTCCAATCCATCACACAAGCATCAGCCACCAATCCAGCACACAACCATCAGCCTCCAATCCAGCACACAACCATTAGCCTCCAATCCATCACACAACCATCAGCCTCCAATCCAGCACACAACCATCAGCCTCCAATCCAGCACACAAGCATCAGCCACTAATCCAGCACACAACCATCAGCCTCCAATCCAGCACACAACCATTAGCCTCCAATCCATCACACAACCATCAGCCTCCAATCCAGCACACAACCATTAGCCTCCAATCCATCACACAACCATCAGCCTCCAATCCAGCACACAACCATTAGCCTCCAATCCATCACACAAGCATCAGCCACCAATCCAGCACACAACCATCAGCCTCCAATCCATCACACAACCATCAGCCACCAATCCAGCACACAACCATCAGCCTCCAATCCAGCACACAACCATCAGCCTCCAATCCATCACACAACCATCATCCACCAATCCAGCACACAACCATCAGCCTCCAATCCAGCACACAACCATCATCCACCAATAAAGCACACAACCATCATCCACCAATCCATCAAACAACCATCAGCCTCCAATCCATCACACAACCACCAATCCAGCACACAACCATCAGCCTCCAATCCATCACACAACCATCAGCCTCCAATCCATCACACAACCATCAGCCTCCAATCCAGCACACAACCATCAGCCTCAAATCCATCACACAACCATCAGCCTCCAATCCATCACACAACCATCAGCCTCCAATCCATCACACAACCATCAGCCACCAATCCAGCACACAACCATCAGCCTCCAATCCTGCACACAACCATCAGCCTCCAAACCAGCACAAAACCATCAGCCTCCAATCCATCACACAACCATCAGCCTCCAATCCTGCACACAACCATCTGCCTCCAATCCAGCACACAACCATCAGCCTCCAATCCAGCACACATACATCAGCCTCCAATCGATCATAAAACCATCAGCCACCAATCCAGCACACAACCATCAGCCTCAAATCCAGCACACAACCATCAGCCACCAATCCAGCACACAACCATCAGCCTCCAATCCATCACACAACCATGAGCCACCAATCCAGCAATCAACCATCAGCCTCCAATCCATCACACAACCATCAGCCTCCAATCCATCACACAACCATGAGCCACCAATCCAGCACACAACCATCAGCCTCCAATCCATCACACAACCATGAGCCACCAATCCAGCACTCAAACATCAGCCTCCAATCCATCACACAACCATGAGCCACCCATCCAGCACACAACCATCAGCCTCCAATACATCACACAACCATCAGCCTGCAATCCAGCACACAACCATCAGCCTCCAATACATCACACAACCATCAGCCTCCAATCCAGCACACAACCATCAGCCTCCAATCCATCACACAACCATTAGCCTCCAATGCAGCACACAACCATCAACCTCCAATCCATCACACAACCATCAGCCTCCAATCCATCACACAACCATCAGTCTCCAATCCAGCACACAACCATCAGCCTCCAATCTATCACACAACCACCAATCCATCACACAACCATCAGCCGCCAATCCAGCACGCAACCATCAGCCTCCAATCTATCACACAACCACCAATCCATCACACAACCATCAGCCTCCAATCCAGCACACAACCATCAGCCTTCAATCCATCACACAACCATCAGCCTCCAATCCATCACACAACCATCAGCCTCCAATCCAGCACACAACCATCAGCCTTCAATCCAGCACACAACCATTAGCCTCCAATCCATCACACAACCATCAGCCTCCAATCCAGCACACAACCATCAGCCTCCAATCCATCACACAACCATTAGCCATCAATCCAGCACACGACCATCAGCCTCCAATCCATCACACAACCATCAGCCTCCAATCCAGCACACAACCATTAGCCTCCAATCCATCACACAACCATCAGCCTCCAATCCATCACACAACCATTAGCCTCCAATCCATCACACAACCATCAGCCTCCAATCCAGCACACAACCATCAGCCTCCAATCCATCACACAACCATTAGCCTCCAATCCATCACACAACCATCATCCTCCAATCCATCACACAACCATCAGCCTCCAATCCATCACACAACCATTAGCCTCCAATCCAGCACACAACCATCAGCCTCCAATCCATCACACGACCATCAGCCTCCAATCCATCACACAACCATCAGCCTCCAATCCAGCACACAACCATCAGCCTCCAATCCATCACACAACCATCAGCCACCAATCCAGCACACAACCATCAGCCTCCAATCCATCACACAACGATTAGCCTCCAATCCATCACACAACCATCAGCCTCCAATCCATCACACAACCATCATCCTCCAATCCATCACACAACCATCAGCCTCCAATCCATCACACAACCATTAGCCTCCAATCCTGCACACAACCATCAGCCTCCAATCCATTAAACAACCATCATCCTCCAATCCATCACACGACCATCAGCCTCCAATCCATCACACAACCATCAGCCTCCAATCCAGCACACAACCATCAGCCTCCAATCCATCACACAACCATCAGCCACCAATCCAGCACACAACCATCAGCCTCCAATCCATCACACAACGATTAGCCTCCAATCCATCACACAACCATCAGCCTCCAATCCAGCACACAACCATCAGCCTCCGATCCAGCACACAACCATCAACCTCCAATCCATCACACAACCATTAGCCACCAATCCAGCACACATCCATCAGCCTCCAATCCATCACACAAACATCAGCCATCAATGCAGCACACAACCATCAGCCTCCAATCCATCACACAACCATCAGCCTCCAATCCATCACACAACCATCAGCCTCCAATCCATCACACAACCATCAGCCACCAATCCAGCACACAACCATCAGCCTCCAATCCATCACACAACCATCAGCCATCAATCCAGCACACAACCATCAGCCTCCAATCCATCACACAACCATCAGCCTCCAATCCATCACACAACCATCAGCCTCCAATCCATCACACAACCATCAGCCTCCAATCCATCACACAACCATCAGCCTCCAATCCAGCACACAACCATCAGCCTCCAATCCATCACACAACCATCAACCTCCAATCCATCACACAACCATCAGCCTCCAATCCATCACACAACCATCAGCCTCCAATCCAGCACACAACCATCAACCTCCAATCCATCACACAACCATCAGCCTCCAATCTATCACACAACCACCAATCCATCACACAACCATCAGCCTCCAATCCAGCACACAACCATCAGCCGCCAATCCAGCACACAACCATCAGCCTCCAATCTATCACACAACCTCCAATCCATCACACAACCATCAGCCTCCAATCCAGCACACAACCATCAGCATCCAATCCAGCACACAACCATCAACCTCCAATCCATCACACAACCATTAGCCTCCAATCCATCACACAACCATCAGCCTCCAATCCAGCACACAACCATCAACCTCCAATCCATCACACAACCATCAGCCACCAATCCAGGACACAAACATCAGCCTCCAATCCATCACACAACCATCAGCCATCAATCCAGCACACGACCATGAGCCTCCAATCCATCACACAACCATCAGCCTCCAATCCAGCACACAACCATTAGCCTCCCATCCATCACACAACCATCAGCCTCCAATCCATCACACAACCATTAGCCTCCAATCCATCACACAACCATCAGCCTCCAATCCAGCACACAACCATCAGCCTTCAATCCATCACACAACCATCAGCCTCCAATCCAGCACACAACCATCAACCTCCAATCCATCACACAACCATCAGCCTCCAATCCAGCACACAACCATTAGCCTCCCATCCATCACACAACCATCAGCCTCCAATCCATCACACAACCATTAGCCTCCAATCCATCACACAACCATCAGCCTCCAATCCAGCACACAACCATCAGCCTTCAATCCATCACACAACCATCAGCCTCCAATCCAGCACACAACCATCAACCTCCAATCCATCACACAACCATCAGCCTCCAATCCAGCACACAACCATTAGCCTCCAATCCATCACACAACCATCAGCCTCCAATCCAGCACACAACCATCAGCCTTCAATCCATCACACAACCATCAGCCTCCAATCCATCACACAACCATCAGCCTCCAATCCAGCACACAACCATCAGCCTTCAATCCATCACACAACCATCAGCCTCCAATCCATCACACAACCATCAGCCTCCAATCCATCACACAACCATTAGCCTCCAATCCATCACACAACCATCAGCCTCCAATCCATCACACAACCATCAGCCTCCAATCCATCACACAACCATTAGCCTCCAATCCTTCACACAACCATCAGCCTCCAATCCATCACACAACCATTAGCCTCCAATCCATCACACAACCATCAGCCTCCAATCCATCACACAACCATTAGCCTCCAATCCATCACACAACCATCAGCCTCCAATCCATCACACAACCATCAGCCTCCAATCCATCACACAACCATTAGCCTCCAATCCATCACACAACCATCAGCCTCCAATCCATCACACAACCATTAGCCTCCAATCCAGCACACAACCATCAACCTCCAATCCATCACACAACCATCAGCCTCCAATCCATCACACAACCATTAGCCTCCAATCCTTCACACAACCATCAGCCTCCAATCCATCACACAACCATTAGCCTCCAATCCATCACACAACCATCAGCCTCCAATCCATCACACAACCATTAGCCTCCAATCCATCACACAACCATCAGCCTCCAATCCATCACACAACCATTAGCCTCCAATCCATCACACAACCATAAGCCTCCAATCCAGCACACAACCATCAACCTCCAATCCATCACACAACCATCAGCCTCCAATCCATCACACAACCATTAGCCTCCAATCCTTCACACAACCATCAGCCTCCAATCCATCACACAACCATTAGCCTCCAATCCATCACACAACCATCAGCCTCCAATCCATCACACAACCATTAGCCTCCAATCCATCACACAAGCATAAGCCTCCAATCCATCACACAACCATCAGCCTCCAATCCATCACACAACCATTAGCCTCCAATCCTTCACACAACCATCAGCCTCCAATCCAGCACACAACCATCAGCCTCCAATCCATCACACAACCATTAGCCTCCAATCCATCACACAACCATCAGCCTCCAATCCATCACACAACCATTAGCCTCCAATCCATCACACAACCATTAGCCTCCAATCCATCACACAACCATCAGCCTTCAATCCAGCACACAACCATTAGCCTCCAATCCATCACACAACCATCAGCCTCCAATCCAGCACACAACCATCAGCCTTCAATCCAGCACACAACCATCAGCCTCCAATCCATCACACAACCATTAGCCTCCAATCCATCACACAACCATCAGCCTCCAATCCAGCACACAACCATCAGCCTCCAATCCATCACACAACCATCAGCCTCCAATCCATCACACAACCATCGGCTTCCAATCCAGCACACAGCCATCAGCCTCCAATCCAGCACACAACCATCAACCTCCAATCTATCACACAACCATCAGCCTCCAATCCATCACACAACCATTAGCCTCCAATCCATCACACAACCATCAGCCTCCAATCCATCACACAACCATCAGCCATCAATACAGCACACAACCATCAGCCTCCAATCCATCACACAACCATCAGCCTCCAATCCATCACACAACCATCAGCCTCCAATCCATCACACAACCATCAACCTCCAATCCAGCACACAACCATCAACCTCCAATCCATCACACAACCATCAGCCTCCAATCCAGCACACAACCATCAGCCTCCAATACATCACACAACCATCAGCCTCCAATCCAGCACACAACCATCAACGTCCTATCCATCACACAACCATCAGCCGCCAATCCAGCACACAACCATCAGCCTCCAATCTATCACACAACCACCAATCCATCACATAACCATCAGCCTCCAATCCATCACACAACCATCAGCCGCCAATCCAGCACACAACCATCAGCCTCCAATCTATCACACAACCTCCAATCCATCACACAACCATCAGCCTCCAATCCACCACACAACCATCAGCCTCCAATCCAGCACACAACCATCAGCCACCAATCCATCACACAACCATCAGCCTCCAATCCATCACACAACCATTAGCCTCCAATCCATCACACAACCATCAGCCTCCAATCCAGCACACAACCATCAGCCTCCAAGCCTGCACACAACCATCAACCTCCAATCCATCACACAACCAGCAGCCACCAATCCAACACACAACCATCAGCCTCCAATCCATCACACAACCATCAGCCATCAATCCAGCACACAACCATCAGCCTCCAATCCATCACACAACCATCAGCCTACAATCCATCACACAACCATCAGCCTCCAATCCATCACACAACCATCAGGCTCCAATCCATCACACAACCATCAGACTCCAATCCAGCACACAACCATCAGCCTCCAATCCAGCACACAACCATCAGCCATCAATCCAGCACACAACCATCAGCCTCCAATCCATCACACAACCATCAGCCTCCAATCCATCACACAACCATCAGCCTCCAATCCATCACACAACCATCAGCCTCCAATCCATCACACAACCATCAGGCTCCAATCCATCACACAACCATCAGCCTCCAATCCAGCACACAACCATCAACCTCCAATCCATCACACAACCATCAGCCTCCAATCCAGCACACAACCATCAGATTCCAATCCATCACACAACCATCAGCCTCCAATCCATCACACAACCATCAGCCTCCAATCCATCACACAACCATCAGGCTCCAATCCATCACACAACCATCAGCCTCCAATCCAGCACACAACCATCAGCCTCCAATCCATCACACAACCATCAGGCTCCAATCCATCACACAACCATCAGCCGCCAATCCAGCACACATCCATCAGCCTCCAATCTATCACACAACCACCAATCCATCACACAACCATCAGCCTCCAATCCAGCACACAACCATCAGCCTCCAATCCATCACACAACCATCAGCCTCCAATCCATCACACAACCATCAGCCTCCAATCCATCACACAACCATCAGGCTCCAATCCATCACACAACCATCAGCCTCCAATCCAGCACACAACCATCAGCCTCCAATCTATCACACAACCACCAATCCATCACACAACCATCAGGCTCCAACCCATCACACAACCATCAGCCGCCAATCCAGCACACAACCATCAGCCTCCAATCTATCACACAACCACCAATCCATCACACAAACATCAGCCTCCAATCCAGCACACAACCATCAGCCTCCAATCCATCACACAACCATCAGCCTCCAATCCATCACACAACCATCAGCCTCCAATCCATCACACAACCATCAGGCTCCAATTCATCACACAACCATCAGCCGCCAATCCAGCACACAACCATCAGCCTCCAATCTATCACACAACCACCAATCCATCACACAACCATCAGCCTCCAATCCAGCACACAACCATCAGCCTCCAATCCATCACACAACCATTAGCCATCAATCCAGCACACGACCATCAGCCTCCAATCCATCACACAACCATCAGCCTCCAATCCAGCACACAACCATTAGCCTCCAATCCATCACACAACCATCATCCTCCAATCCATCACACAACCATCAGCCTCCAATCCATCACACAACCATTAGCCTCCAATCCATCACACAACCATCAGCCTCCAATCCAGCACACAACCATCAGCCTCCAATCCAGCACACAACCATCAGCCTTCAATCCAGCACACAACCATCAGCCTCCAATCCAGCACACAACCATCAGCCTCCAATCCATCACACAACCATTAGCCTCCAATCCATCACACAACCATCAGCCTCCAATCCAGCACACAACCATCAGCCTCCAATCCATCACACAACCATTAGCCTCCAATCCATCACACAACCATCAGCCTCCAATCCAGCACACAACCATCAGCCTCCAATCCATCACACAACCATCAGCCTCCAATCCAGCACACAACCATCAACCTCCAATCTATCACACAACCATCAGCCTCCAATCCATCACACAACCATTAGCCTCCAATCCATCACACAACCATCAGCCTCCAATCCAGCACACAACCATCAGCCTCCAATCCATCACACAACCATCAGGCTCCAACCCATCACACAACCATCAGCCGCCAATCCAGCACACAACCATCAGCCTCCAATCTATCACACAACCACCAATCCATCACACAAACATCAGCCTCCAATCCAGCACACAACCATCAGCCTCCAATCCATCACACAACCATCAGCCTCCAATCCATCACACAACCATCAGCCTCCAATCCATCACACAACCATCAGGCTCCAATCCATCACACAACCATCAGCCGCCAATCCAGCACACAACCATCAGCCTCCAATCTATCACACAACCACCAATCCATCACACAACCATCAGCCTCCAATCCAGCACACAACCATCAGCCTTCAATCCATCACACAACCATCAGCCTCCAATCCAGCACACAACCATCAGCCTCCAATCCATCACACAACCATTAGCCATCAATCCAGCACACGACCATCAGCCTCCAATCCATCACACAACCATCAGCCTCCAATCCAGCACACAACCATTAGCCTCCAATCCATCACACAACCATCAGCCTCCAATCCATCACACAACCATCAGCCTCCAATCCATCACACAACCATTAGCCTCCAATCCATCACAAAACCATCAGCCTCCAATCCAGCACACAACCATCAGCCTCCAATCCAGCACACAACCATCAGCCTTCAATCCAGCACACAACCATCAGCCTCCATTCCATCACACAACCATTAGCCTCCAATCCATCACACAACCATCAGCCTCCAATCCAGCACACAACCATCAGCCTCCAATCCATCACACAACCATCAGCCTCCAATCCAGCACACAACCATCAGCCTCCAATCCAGCACACAACCATCAACCTCCAATCTATCACACAACCATCAGCCTCCAATCCATCACACAACCATCAGCCTCCAATCCATCACACAACCATTAGCCTCCAATCCATCACACAACCATCAGCCTCCAATCCAGCACACAATCATTAGCCTCCAATCCAGCACACAACCATCAACCTCCAATCCATCACACAACCATCAGCCGCCAATCCAGCACAAAACCTTCAGCCTCCAATCCATCACACAACCATCAGCCATCAATCCATCACACAACCATCAGCCGCCAATCCAGCACACAAACATCAGCCTCCAATCCATCACACAACCATTAGCCTCCAATCCATCACACAACCATCAGCCTCCAATCCATCACACAACCATTAGCCTCCAATCCATCACACAACCATCAGCCCCCAATCCAGCACACAACCATAAACCTCCAATCCATCACACAACCATTAGCCTCCAATCCATCACACAACCATCAGCCTCCAATCTAGCACACAACCATCAGCCTCCAATCCAGCACACAACCATCAGCCTCCAATCCATCACACAACCATCAGCCATCAATCCAGCACACGACCATCAGCCGCCAATCCTGCACACAAACATCAGCCTCCAATCCATCACACAACCATTAGCCTCCAATCCATCACACAACCATCAGCCTCCAATCCAGCACACAACCATAAACCTCCAATCCATCACACAACCATTAGCCTCCAATCCATCACACAACCATCAGCCTCCAATCCAGCACACAACCATCAGCCTCCAATCCAGCACTCAACCATCAACCACCAATCCATCACACAACCATTAGCCTCCAATCCATCACACAACCATCAGCCTCCAATCCAGCACACAACCATCAGCCTCCAATCCAGCACTCAACCATCAACCTCCAATCCATCACACAACCATCAGCCATCAATCCAGCACACAACCATCAGCCTCCAATCCATCACACAACCATCAGCCTCCAATCCATCACACAACCATCAGCCTCCAATCCATCACACAACCATCAGCCACCAATCCAGCACACAGCCATCAGCCTCCAATCCATCACACAACCATCAGCCATCAATCCAGCACACAACCATCAGCCTCCAATCCATCACACAACCATCAGCCTCCAATCCATCACACAACCATCAGCCTCCAATCCATCACACAACCATCAGCCTCCAATCCATCACACAACCATCAGCCTCCAATCCATCACACAACCATCAGCCTCCAATCCAGCACACAACCATCAACCTCCAATCCATCACACAACCATCAGCCTCCAATCCAGCACACAACCATCAACCTCCAATCCATCACACAACCATCAGCCGCCAATCCAGCACACAACCATCAGCCTCCAATCTATCACACAACCACCAATCCATCACACAACCATCAGCCTCCAATCCAGCACACAACCATCAGCCGCCAATCCAGCACACAACCATCAGCCTCCAATCTATCACACAACCTCCAATCCATCACACAACCATCAGCCTCCAATCCACCACACAACCATCAGCCTCCAATCCAGCACACAACCATAAACCTCCAATCCATCACACAACCATTAGCCTCCAATCCATCACACAACCATCAGCCTCCAATCCAGCACACAACCATCAGCCTCCAATCCTGCAGACAACCATCAACCTCCAATCCATCACACAACCATCAGCCACCAATCCAGCACAAAACCATCAGCCTCCAATCCATCACACAACCATCAGCCATCAATCCAGCACACAACCATCAGCCTCCAATCCATCACACAACCATCAGCCTCCAATCCATCACACAACCATCAGCCTCCAATCCATCACACAAGCATCAGCCACCAATCCACACACAACCATCAGCCTCCAATCCATCACACAACCATCAGCCATCAATCCAGCACACATCATCAGCCTCCAATCCATCACACAACCATCAGCCTCCAATCCATCACACAACCAGCAGCCTCCAATCCATCACACAACCATCAGGCTCCAATCCATCACACAACCATCAGCCACCAATCCATCACACAACCATCAGCCTCCAATCCAGCACACAACCATCAGCCTCCAATCCATCACACAACCATTAGCCTCCAATGCAGCACACAACCATCAACCTCCAATCCATCACACAACCATCAGCCTCCAATCCATCACACAACCATCAGCCTCCAATCCATCACACAACCATTAGCCTCCAATGCAGCACACAACCATCAGCCTCCAATCCATCACACAACCATTAGCCTCCAATGCAGCACACAACCATCAACCTCCAATCCAGCACACAACCATCAGCCTCCAATCCATCACACAACCATTAGCCTCCAATCCATCACACAACCATCAGCCTCCAATCCAGCACACAACCATCAGCCTCCAATCCATCACACAACCATTAGCCTCCAATCCATCACACAACCATCAGCCTCCAATCCAGCACACAACCATCAGCCTCCAATCCATCACACAACCATCAGCCTCCAATCCAGCACACAACCATCAGCCTCCAATCCAGCACTCAACCATCAACCTCCAATCCATCACACAACCATCAGCCATCAATCCAGCACACAACCATCAGCCTCCAATCCATCACACAACCATCAGCCTCCAATCCATCACACAACCATCAGCCTCCAATCCATCACACAACCATCAGCCACCAATCCAGCACACAGCCATCAGCCTCCAATCCATCACACAACCATCAGCCATCAATCCAGCACACAACCATCAGCCTCCAATCCATCACACAACCATCAGCCTCCAATCCATCACACAACCATCAGCCTCCAATCCATCACACAACCATCAGCCTCCAATCCATCACACAACCATCAGCCTCCAATCCATCACACAACCATCAGCCTCCAATCCAGCACACAACCATCAACCTCCAATCCATCACACAACCATCAGCCTCCAATCCAGCACACAACCATCAACCTCCAATCCATCACACAACCATCAGCCGCCAATCCAGCACACAACCATCAGCCTCCAATTTATCACACAACCACCAATCCATCACACAACCATCAGCCTCCAATCCAGCACACAACCATCAGCCGCCAATCCAGCACACAACCATCAGCCTCCAATCTATCACACAACCTCCAATCCATCACACAACCATCAGCCTCCAATCCACCACACAACCATCAGCCTCCAATCCAGCACACAACCATAAACCTCCAATCCATCACACAACCATTAGCCTCCAATCCATCACACAACCATCAGCCTCCAATCCAGCACACAACCATCAGCCTCCAATCCTGCAGACAACCATCAACCTCCAATCCATCACACAACCATCAGCCACCAATCCAGCACAAAACCATCAGCCTCCAATCCATCACACAACCATCAGCCATCAATCCAGCACACAACCATCAGCCTCCAATCCATCACACAACCATCAGCCTCCAATCCATCACACAACCATCAGCCTCCAATCCATCACACAAGCATCAGCCACCAATCCACACACAACCATCAGCCTCCAATCCATCACACAACCATCAGCCATCAATCCAGCACACATCATCAGCCTCCAATCCATCACACAACCATCAGCCTCCAATCCATCACACAACCAGCAGCCTCCAATCCATCACACAACCATCAGGCTCCAATCCATCACACAACCATCAGCCACCAATCCATCACACAACCATCAGCCTCCAATCCAGCACACAACCATCAGCCTCCAATCCATCACACAACCATTAGCCTCCAATGCAGCACACAACCATCAACCTCCAATCCATCACACAACCATCAGCCTCCAATCCATCACACAACCATCAGCCTCCAATCCATCACACAACCATTAGCCTCCAATGCAGCACACAACCATCAGCCTCCAATCCATCACACAACCATTAGCCTCCAATGCAGCACACAACCATCAACCTCCAATCCAGCACACAACCATCAGCCTCCAATCCATCACACAACCATTAGCCTCCAATCCATCACACAACCATCAGCCTCCAATCCAGCACACAACCATCAGCCTCCAATCCATCACACAACCATTAGCCTCCAATCCATCACACAACCATCAGCCTCCAATCCAGCACACAACCATCAGCCTCCAATCCATCACACAACCATCAGCCTCCAATCCAGCACACAACCATCAGCCTCCAATCCAGCACTCAACCATCAACCTCCAATCCATCACACAACCATCAGCCATCAATCCAGCACACAACCATCAGCCTCCAATCCATCACACAACCATCAGCCTCCAATCCATCACACAACCATCAGCCTCCAATCCATCACACAACCATCAGCCACCAATCCAGCACACAGCCATCAGCCTCCAATCCATCACACAACCATCAGCCATCAATCCAGCACACAACCATCAGCCTCCAATCCATCACACAACCATCAGCCTCCAATCCATCACACAACCATCAGCCTCCAATCCATCACACAACCATCAGCCTCCAATCCATCACACAACCATCAGCCTCCAATCCATCACACAACCATCAGCCTCCAATCCAGCACACAACCATCAACCTCCAATCCATCACACAACCATCAGCCTCCAATCCAGCACACAACCATCAACCTCCAATCCATCACACAACCATCAGCCGCCAATCCAGCACACAACCATCAGCCTCCAATTTATCACACAACCACCAATCCATCACACAACCATCAGCCTCCAATCCAGCACACAACCATCAGCCGCCAATCCAGCACACAACCATCAGCCTCCAATCTATCACACAACCTCCAATCCATCACACAACCATCAGCCTCCAATCCACCACACAACCATCAGCCTCCAATCCAGCACACAACCATAAACCTCCAATCCATCACACAACCATTAGCCTCCAATCCATCACACAACCATCAGCCTCCAATCCAGCACACAACCATCAGCCTCCAATCCTGCAGACAACCATCAACCTCCAATCCATCACACAACCATCAGCCACCAATCCAGCACAAAACCATCAGCCTCCAATCCATCACACAACCATCAGCCATCAATCCAGCACACAACCATCAGCCTCCAATCCATCACACAACCATCAGCCTCCAATCCATCACACAACCATCAGCCTCCAATCCATCACACAAGCATCAGCCACCAATCCAGCACACAACCATCAGCCTCCAATCCATCACACAACCATCAGCCATCAATCCAGCACACATCATCAGCCTCCAATCCATCACACAACCATCAGCCTCCAAACCATCACACAACCAGCAGCCTCCAATCCATCACACAACCATCAGGCTCCAATCCATCACACAACCATCAGCCACCAATCCATCACACAACCATCAGCCTCCAATCCAGCACACAACCATCAGCCTCCAATCCATCACACAACCATTAGCCTCCAATGCAGCACACAACCATCAACCTCCAATCCATCACACAACCATCAGCCTCCAATCCATCACACAACCATCAGCCTCCAATCCATCACACAACCATTAGCCTCCAATGCAGCACACAACCATCAGCCTCCAATCCATCACACAACCATTAGCCTCCAATGCAGCACACAACCATCAACCTCCAATCCAGCACACAACCATCAGCCTCCAATCCATCACACAACCATTAGCCTCCAATCCATCACACAACCATCAGCCTCCAATCCAGCACACAACCATCAGCCTCCAATCCATCACACAACCATTAGCCTCCAATCCATCACACAACCATCAGCCTCCAATCCAGCACACAACCATCAGCCTCCAATCCATCACACAACCATCAGCCTCCAATCCAGCACACAACCATCAGCCTCCAATCCATCACACAACCATTAGCCTCCAATCCATCACACAACCATCAGCCTCCAATCCAGCACACAACCATCAGCCTCCAATCCATCACACAACCATTAGCCTCCAATCCATCACACAACCATCAGCCTCCAATCCAGCACACAACCATCAGCCTCCAATCCATCACACAACCATCAGCCTCCAATCCAGCACACAACCATCAACCTCCAATCTATCACACAACCATCAGCCTCCAATCCATCACACAACCATTAGCCTCCAATCCATCACACAACCATCAGCCTCCAATCCAGCACACAATCATCAGCCTCCAATCTATCACACAACCACCAATCCATCACACAACCATCAGCCTCCAATCCAGCACACAACCATCAGCCTCCAATCCATCACACAACCATCAGGCTCCAACCCATCACACAACCATCAGCCGCCAATCCAGCACACAACCATCAGCCTCCAATCTATCACACAACCACCAATCCATCACACAAACATCAGCCTCCAATCCAGCACACAACCATCAGCCTCCAATCCATCACACAACCATCAGCCTCCAATCCATCACACAACCATCAGCCTCCAATCCATCACACAACCATCAGGCTCCAATCCATCACACAACCATCAGCCGCCAATCCAGCACACAACCATCAGCCTCCAATCTATCACACAACCACCAATCCATCACACAACCATCAGCCTCCAATCCAGCACACAACCATCAGCCTTCAATCCATCACACAACCATCAGCCTCCAATCCAGCACACAACCATCAGCCTCCAATCCATCACACAACCATTAGCCATCAATCCAGCACACGACCATCAGCCTCCAATCCATCACACAACCATCAGCCTCCAATCCAGCACACAACCATTAGCCTCCAATCCATCACACAACCATCAGCCTCCAATCCATCACACAACCATCAGCCTCCAATCCATCACACAACCATTAGCCTCCAATCCATCACACAACCATCAGCCTCCAATCCAGCACACAACCATCAGCCTCCAATCCAGCACACAACCATCAGCCTTCAATCCAGCACACAACCATCAGCCTCCAATCCATCACACAACCATTAGCCTCCAATCCATCACACAACCATCAGCCTCCAATCCAGCACACAACCATCAGCCTCCAATCCATCACACAACCATCAGCCTCCAATCCAGCACACAACCATCAGCCTCCAATCCAGCACACAACCATCAACCTCCAATCTATCACACAACCATCAGCCTCCAATCCATCACACAACCATCAGCCTCCAATCCATCACACAACCATTAGCCTCCAATCCATCACACAACCATCAGCCTCCAATCCAGCACACAATCATTAGCCTCCAATCCAGCACACAACCATCAACCTCCAATCCATCACACAACCATCAGCCGCCAATCCAGCACAAAACCTTCAGCCTCCAATCCATCACACAACCATCAGCCATCAATCCATCACACAACCATCAGCCGCCAATCCAGCACACAACCATCAGCCTCCAATCCATCACACAACCATTAGCCTCCAATCCATCACACAACCATCAGCCTCCAATCCATCACACAACCATTAGCCTCCAATCCATCACACAACCATCAGCCCCCAATCCAGCACACAACCATAAACCTCCAATCCATCACACAACCATTAGCCTCCAATCCATCACACAACCATCAGCCTCCAATCTAGCACACAACCATCAGCCTCCAATCCAGCACACAACCATCAGCCTCCAATCCATCACACAACCATCAGCCATCAATCCAGCACACGACCATCAGCCGCCAATCCTGCACACAACCATCAGCCTCCAATCCATCACACAACCATTAGCCTCCAATCCATCACACAACAATCAGCCTCCAATCCAGCACACAACCATAAACCTCCAATCCATCACACAACCATGAGCCTCCAATCCATCACACAACCATCAGCCTCCAATCCAGCACACAACCATCAGCCTCCAATCCAGCACTCAACCATCAACCACCAATCCATCACACAACCATTAGCCTCCAATCCATCACACAACCATCAGCCTCCAATCCAGCACACAACCATCAGCCTCCAATCCAGCACTCAACCATCAACCTCCAATCCATCACACAACCATCAGCCATCAATCCAGCACACAACCATCAGCCTCCAATCCATCACACAACCATCAGCCTCCAATCCATCACACAACCATCAGCCTCCAATCCATCACACAACCATCAGCCACCAATCCAGCACACAACCATCAGCCTCCAATCCATCACACAACCATCAGCCATCAATCCAGCACACAACCATCAGCCTCCAATCCATCACACAACCATCAGCCTCCAATCCATCACACAACCATCAGCCTCCAATCCATCACACAACCATCAGCCTCCAATCCATCACACAACCATCAGCCTCCAATCCATCACACAACCATCAGCCTCCAATCCAGCACACAACCATCAAAATCCAATCCATCACACAACCATCAGCCTCCAATCCAGCACACAACCATCAACCTCCAATCCATCACACAACCATCAGCCGCCAATCCAGCACACAACCATCAGCCTCCAATCTATCACACAACCACCAATCCATCACACAAACATCAGCCTCCAATCCAGCACACAACCATCAGCCGCCAATCCAGCACACAACCATCAGCCTCCAATCTATCACACAACCTCCAATCCATCACACAACCATCAGCCTCCAATCCACCACACAACCATCAGCCTCCAATCCAGCACACAACCATAAACCTCCAATCCATCACACAACCATTAGCCTCCAATCCATCACACAACCATCAGCCTCCAATCCAGCACACAACCATCAGCCTCCAATCCTGCAGACAACCATCAACCTCCAATCCATCACACAACCATCAGCCACCAATCCAGCACAAAACCATCAGCCTCCAATCCATCACACAACCATCAGCCATCAATCCAGCACACAACCATCAGCCTCCAATCCATCACACAACCATCAGCCTCCAATCCATCACACAACCATCAGCCTCCAATCCATCACACAAGCATCAGCCACCAATCCAGCACACAACAATCAGCCTCCAATCCATCACACAACCATCAGCCATCAATCCAGCACACATCATCAGCCTCCAATCCATCACACAACCATCAGCCTCCAATCCATCACACAACCATCAGCCTCCAATCCATCACACAACCATCAGGCTCCAATCCATCACACAACCATCAGCCACCAATCCATCACACAACCATCAGCCTCCAATCCAGCACACAACCATCAGCCTCCAATCCATCACACAACCATTAGCCTCCAATGCAGCACACAACCATCAACCTCCAATCCATCACACAACCATCAGCCTCCAATCCATCACACAACCATCAGCCTCCAATCCATCACACAACCATTAGCCTCCAATGCAGCACACAACCATCAGCCTCCAATCCATCACACAACCATTAGCCTCCAATGCAGCACACAACCATCAACCTCCAATCCAGCACACAACCATCAACCTCCAATTCATCACACAACCATCAGCCTCCAATCCAGCACACAACCATCAGCCTCCAATCCATCACACAACCATTAGCCTCCAATGCAGCACACAACCATCAACCTCCAATCCATCACACAACCATCAGCCTCCAATCCATCACACAACCATCAGCCTCCAATCCATCACACAACCATCAGCCTCCAATCCATCACACAACCATCAGCCTCCAATCCAGCACACAACCTTCAGCCTCCAATCCATCACACAACCATCAGCCTCCAATCCAGCACACAACCATCAGCCTCCACTCCAGCACACAACCATCAGCCTCCAATCCATCACACAACCATCAGCCACCAATCCAGCTCACAACCATCAGCCTCCAATCCATCACACAACCATCAGCCACCAATCCAGCACACAACCATCAGCCTCCAATCCATCACACAACCATCAGCCTCCAATCCAGCACACAACCATCAGCCTCCAGTCCATCACACAACCATCAGCCTCCAATCCATCACACAACCATCAGCCTCCAATCCATCACACAACCACCATTCCAGCACACAACCATCAGCCTCCAATCCATCACATAACCATCAGCCTCCAATCCAGCAGAAAACCATCAGCCTCCAATCCATCACACAACCATCAGCCTCCAATCCAGCACACAACCATCAACCTCCAATCCATCACACAACCATCAGCCTCCAATCCAGCACACAACCATCAGCCTCCAATCCATCACACAGCCATTAGCCTCCAATGCAGCACACAACCATCAGCCTCCAATCCATCACACAACCATTTGCCTCCAATGCAGCACACAACCATCAGTCTCCAATCCATCACACAACCATCAGCCTCCAATCCAGCACACAACCATTAGCCTCCAATGCAGCACACAACCATCAGTCTCCAATCCATCACACAACCATCAGCCTCCAATCCATCACACAACCATCAACCTCCAATCCATCACACAACCATCAGCCTCCAATCCAGCACACAACCATCAGCCTCCAATCTATCACACAACCATCAATCCATCACACAACCATCAGCCGCCAATCCAGCACACAACCATCAGCCTCCAATCCAGCACACAACCATCAGCCTCCAATCCATCACACAACCATCAGCCTCCAATCCAGCACACAACCATCAGCCTCCAATCCAGCACACAACCAGCAATCCATCACACAACCATCAACCTCCAATCCATCACACAACCATCAGCCTCCAATCCATCACACAACCATCAGCCTCCAATCCATCACACAACCATTAGCCTCCAATGCAGCACACAACCATCAGCCTCCAATCCATCACACAACCATTAGCCTCCAATGCAGCACACAACCATCAACCTCCAATCCAGCACACAACCATCAGCCTCCAATCCATCACACAACCATTAGCCTCCAATCCATCACACAACCATCAGCCTCCAATCCAGCACACAACCATCAGCCTCCAATCCATCACACAACCATTAGCCTCCAATCCATCACACAACCATCAGCCTCCAATCCAGCACACAACCATCAGCCTCCAATCCATCACACAACCATCAGCCTCCAATCCAGCACACAACCATCAGCCTCCAATCCATCACACAACCATTAGCCTCCAATCCATCACACAACCATCAGCCTCCAATCCAGCACACAACCATCAGCCTCCAATCCATCACACAACCATTAGCCTCCAATCCATCACACAACCATCAGCCTCCAATCCAGCACACAACCATCAGCCTCCAATCCATCACACAACCATCAGCCTCCAATCCAGCACACAACCATCAACCTCCAATCTATCACACAACCATCAGCCTCCAATCCATCACACAACCATTAGCCTCCAATCCATCACACAACCATCAGCCTCCAATCCAGCACACAATCATCAGCCTCCAATCTATCACACAACCACCAATCCATCACACAACCATCAGCCTCCAATCCAGCACACAACCATCAGCCTCCAATCCATCACACAACCATCAGGCTCCAACCCATCACACAACCATCAGCCGCCAATCCAGCACACAACCATCAGCCTCCAATCTATCACACAACCACCAATCCATCACACAAACATCAGCCTCCAATCCAGCACACAACCATCAGCCTCCAATCCATCACACAACCATCAGCCTCCAATCCATCACACAACCATCAGCCTCCAATCCATCACACAACCATCAGGCTCCAATCCATCACACAACCATCAGCCGCCAATCCAGCACACAACCATCAGCCTCCAATCTATCACACAACCACCAATCCATCACACAACCATCAGCCTCCAATCCAGCACACAACCATCAGCCTTCAATCCATCACACAACCATCAGCCTCCAATCCAGCACACAACCATCAGCCTCCAATCCATCACACAACCATTAGCCATCAATCCAGCACACGACCATCAGCCTCCAATCCATCACACAACCATCAGCCTCCAATCCAGCACACAACCATTAGCCTCCAATCCATCACACAACCATCAGCCTCCAATCCATCACACAACCATCAGCCTCCAATCCATCACACAACCATTAGCCTCCAATCCATCACACAACCATCAGCCTCCAATCCAGCACACAACCATCAGCCTCCAATCCAGCACACAACCATCAGCCTTCAATCCAGCACACAACCATCAGCCTCCAATCCATCACACAACCATTAGCCTCCAATCCATCACACAACCATCAGCCTCCAATCCAGCACACAACCATCAGCCTCCAATCCATCACACAACCATCAGCCTCCAATCCAGCACACAACCATCAGCCTCCAATCCAGCACACAACCATCAACCTCCAATCTATCACACAACCATCAGCCTCCAATCCATCACACAACCATCAGCCTCCAATCCATCACACAACCATTAGCCTCCAATCCATCACACAACCATCAGCCTCCAATCCAGCACACAATCATTAGCCTCCAATCCAGCACACAACCATCAACCTCCAATCCATCACACAACCATCAGCCGCCAATCCAGCACAAAACCTTCAGCCTCCAATCCATCACACAACCATCAGCCATCAATCCATCACACAACCATCAGCCGCCAATCCAGCACACAACCATCAGCCTCCAATCCATCACACAACCATTAGCCTCCAATCCATCACACAACCATCAGCCTCCAATCCATCACACAACCATTAGCCTCCAATCCATCACACAACCATCAGCCCCCAATCCAGCACACAACCATAAACCTCCAATCCATCACACAACCATTAGCCTCCAATCCATCACACAACCATCAGCCTCCAATCTAGCACACAACCATCAGCCTCCAATCCAGCACACAACCATCAGCCTCCAATCCATCACACAACCATCAGCCATCAATCCAGCACACGACCATCAGCCGCCAATCCTGCACACAACCATCAGCCTCCAATCCATCACACAACCATTAGCCTCCAATCCATCACACAACAATCAGCCTCCAATCCAGCACACAACCATAAACCTCCAATCCATCACACAACCATGAGCCTCCAATCCATCACACAACCATCAGCCTCCAATCCAGCACACAACCATCAGCCTCCAATCCAGCACTCAACCATCAACCACCAATCCATCACACAACCATTAGCCTCCAATCCATCACACAACCATCAGCCTCCAATCCAGCACACAACCATCAGCCTCCAATCCAGCACTCAACCATCAACCTCCAATCCATCACACAACCATCAGCCATCAATCCAGCACACAACCATCAGCCTCCAATCCATCACACAACCATCAGCCTCCAATCCATCACACAACCATCAGCCTCCAATCCATCACACAACCATCAGCCACCAATCCAGCACACAACCATCAGCCTCCAATCCATCACACAACCATCAGCCATCAATCCAGCACACAACCATCAGCCTCCAATCCATCACACAACCATCAGCCTCCAATCCATCACACAACCATCAGCCTCCAATCCATCACACAACCATCAGCCTCCAATCCATCACACAACCATCAGCCTCCAATCCATCACACAACCATCAGCCTCCAATCCAGCACACAACCATCAACCTCCAATCCATCACACAACCATCAGCCTCCAATCCAGCACACAACCATCAACCTCCAATCCATCACACAACCATCAGCCGCCAATCCAGCACACAACCATCAGCCTCCAATCTATCACACAACCACCAATCCATCACACAAACATCAGCCTCCAATCCAGCACACAACCATCAGCCGCCAATCCAGCACACAACCATCAGCCTCCAATCTATCACACAACCTCCAATCCATCACACAACCATCAGCCTCCAATCCACCACACAACCATCAGCCTCCAATCCAGCACACAACCATAAACCTCCAATCCATCACACAACCATTAGCCTCCAATCCATCACACAACCATCAGCCTCCAATCCAGCACACAACCATCAGCCTCCAATCCTGCAGACAACCATCAACCTCCAATCCATCACACAACCATCAGCCACCAATCCAGCACAAAACCATCAGCCTCCAATCCATCACACAACCATCAGCCATCAATCCAGCACACAACCATCAGCCTCCAATCCATCACACAACCATCAGCCTCCAATCCATCACACAACCATCAGCCTCCAATCCATCACACAAGCATCAGCCACCAATCCAGCACACAACAATCAGCCTCCAATCCATCACACAACCATCAGCCATCAATCCAGCACACATCATCAGCCTCCAATCCATCACACAACCATCAGCCTCCAATCCATCACACAACCATCAGCCTCCAATCCATCACACAACCATCAGGCTCCAATCCATCACACAACCATCAGCCACCAATCCATCACACAACCATCAGCCTCCAATCCAGCACACAACCATCAGCCTCCAATCCATCACACAACCATTAGCCTCCAATGCAGCACACAACCATCAACCTCCAATCCATCACACAACCATCAGCCTCCAATCCATCACACAACCATCAGCCTCCAATCCATCACACAACCATTAGCCTCCAATGCAGCACACAACCATCAGCCTCCAATCCATCACACAACCATTAGCCTCCAATGCAGCACACAACCATCAACCTCCAATCCAGCACACAACCATCAACCTCCAATTCATCACACAACCATCAGCCTCCAATCCAGCACACAACCATCAGCCTCCAATCCATCACACAACCATTAGCCTCCAATGCAGCACACAACCATCAACCTCCAATCCATCACACAACCATCAGCCTCCAATCCATCACACAACCATCAGCCTCCAATCCATCACACAACCATCAGCCTCCAATCCATCACACAACCATCAGCCTCCAATCCAGCACACAACCTTCAGCCTCCAATCCATCACACAACCATCAGCCTCCAATCCAGCACACAACCATCAGCCTCCACTCCAGCACACAACCATCAGCCTCCAATCCATCACACAACCATCAGCCACCAATCCAGCACACAACCATCAGCCTCCAATCCATCACACAACCATCAGCCACCAATCCAGCACACAACCATCAGCCTCCAATCCATCACACAACCATCAGCCTCCAATCCAGCACACAACCATCAGCCTCCAGTCCATCACACAACCATCAGCCTCCAATCCATCACACAACCATCAGCCTCCAATCCATCACACAACCACCATTCCAGCACACAACCATCAGCCTCCAATCCATCACATAACCATCAGCCTCCAATCCAGCAGAAAACCATCAGCCTCCAATCCATCACACAACCATCAGCCTCCAATCCAGCACACAACCATCAACCTCCAATCCATCACACAACCATCAGCCTCCAATCCAGCACACAACCATCAGCCTCCAATCCATCACACAGCCATTAGCCTCCAATGCAGCACACAACCATCAGCCTCCAATCCATCACACAACCATTTGCCTCCAATGCAGCACACAACCATCAGTCTCCAATCCATCACACAACCATCAGCCTCCAATCCAGCACACAACCATTAGCCTCCAATGCAGCACACAACCATCAGTCTCCAATCCATCACACAACCATCAGCCTCCAATCCATCACACAACCATCAACCTCCAATCCATCACACAACCATCAGCCTCCAATCCAGCACACAACCATCAGCCTCCAATCTATCACACAACCATCAATCCATCACACAACCATCAGCCGCCAATCCAGCACACAACCATCAGCCTCCAATCCAGCACACAACCATCAGCCTCCAATCCATCACACAACCATCAGCCTCCAATCCAGCACACAACCATCAGCCTCCAATCCAGCACACAACCAGCAATCCATCACACAACCATCAGCCTCCAATCCAGCACACAACCATCAGCCTCCAATCCATCACACAACCATCAGCCTCCAATCCATCACACAACCATCAGCCTCCAATCCAGCACACAACCATCAGCCTCCAATCCATCACACAACCATCAGCCTCCAATCCATCACACAACCATCAGCCTCCAATCCATCACACAACCATCAGCCTCCAATCCAGCACACAACCTTCAGCCTCCAATCCATCACACAACCATCAGCCTCCAATCCAGCACACAACCATCAGCCTCCACTCCAGCACACAACCATCAGCCTCCAATCCATCACACAATCATCAGCCACCAATCCAGCACACAACCATCAGCCTCCAATCCATCACACAACCATCAGCCACCAATCCAGCACACAACCATCAGCCTCCAATCCATCACACAACCATCAGCCTCCAATCCAGCACACAACCATCAGCCTCCAATCCATCACACAACCATCAGCCTCCAATCCATCACACAACCATCAGCCTCCAATCCATCACACAACAACCAGTCCAGCACACAACCATCAGCCTCCAATCCAGCACACAAATATCAACCTCCAATCCATCTCACAACCATCAGCCTCCAATCCAGCACACAACCATCAGCCTCCAATCCATCACACAACCATCAGCCTCCAATCCAGCACACAACCATCAACCTCCAATCCATCACACAACCATCAGCCTCCAATCCAGCACACAACCATCAACCTCCAATCCATCACACAACCATCAGCCTCCAATCCAGCACACAACCATCAACCTCCAATCCATCACACAAACATCAGCCTCCAATCTATCACACAACCACCAATCCATCACACAACCATCAGCCTCCAATCCAGCACACAACCATCAGCCGCCAATCCAGCACACAACCATCAGCCTCCAATCTATCACACAACCTCCAATCCATCACACAACCATCAGCCTCCAATCCACCACACAACCATCAGCCTCCAATCCAGCACACAACCATCAGCCACCAAACCATCACACAACCATAAACCTCCAATCCATCACACAACCATTAGCCTCCAATCCATCACACAACCATCAGCCTCCAATCCAGCACACAACCATCAGCCTCCAATCCTGCACACAACCATCAACCTCCAATCCATCACACAACCATCAGCCACCAATCCAGCACAAAACCATCAGCCTCCAATCCATCACACAACCATCAGCCATCAATCCAGCACACAACCATCAGCCTCCAATCCATCACACAACCATCAGCCTCCAATCCATCACACAACCATCAGCCACCAATCCAGCACACAACCATCAGCCTCCAATCCATCACACAACCATCAGCCATCAATCCAGCACACAACTATCAGCCTCCAATCCATCACACAACCATCAGCCTCCAATCCATCACACAACCATCAGCCTCCAATCCATCACACAACGATCAGGCTCCAATCCATCACACAACCATCAGCCTCCAATCCAGCACACAACCATCAGCCTCCAATCCAGCACACAACCATCAGCCATCAATCCAGCACAAAACCATCAGCCTCCAATCCATCACACAACCATCAGCCTCCAATCCATCACACAACCATCAGCCTCCAATCCATCACACAATCATCAGGCTCCAATCCATCACACAACCATCAGCCTCCAATCCATCACACAACCATCAGCCTCCAATCCATCACACAACGATCAGGCTCCAATCCATCACACAACCATCAGCCTCCAATCCAGCACACAACCATCAGCCTCCAATCCAGCACACAATCATCAGCCATCAATCCAGCACAAAACCATCAGCCTCCAATCCATCACACAACCATCAGCCTCCAATCCATCACACAACCATCAGCCTCCAATCCATCACACAATCATCAGGCTCCAATCCATCACACAACCATCAGCCTCCAATCCAGCACACAACCATCAACCTCCAATCCATCACACAACCATCAGCCTCCAATCCAGCACACAACCATCAGCCTCCAATCCATCACACAACCATCAGCCTCCAATCCATCACACAACCATCAGCCTCCAATCCATCACACAACCATGAGGCTCCAATCCATCACACAAGCATCAGCCTCCAATCCAGCACACAACCATCAGCCTCCAATCCATCACACAACCATCAGGCTCCAATCCATCACACAACCATCAGCCGCCAATCCAGCACACAACCATCAGCCTCCAATCTATCACACAACCACCAATCCATCACACAACCATCAGCCTCCAATCCAGCACACAACCATCAGCCTCCAATCCATCACACAACCATCAGGCTCCAATCCATCACACAACCATCAGCCGCCAATCCAGCACACAACCATCAGCCTCCAATCTATCACACAACCACCAATCCATCACACAACCATCAGCCTCCAATCCAGCACACAACCATCAGCCTCCAATCCATCACACAACCATCAGCCTCCAATCCATCACACAACCATCAGCCTCCAATCCATCACACAACCATCAGGCTCCAATCCATCACACAACCATCAGCCGCCAATCCAGCACACAACCATCAGCCTCCAATCTATCACACAAACACCAATCCATCACACAACCATCAGCCTCCAATCCAGCACACAACCATCAGCCTTCAATCCATCACACAACCATTAGCCTCCAATCCATCACACAAACACCAATCCATCACACAACCATCAGCCGCCAATCCAGCACACAACCATCAGCCTCCAATCTATCACACAAACACCAATCCATCACACAACCATCAGCCTCCAATCCAGCACACAACCATCAGCCTCCAATCCAGCACACAACCATCAGCGTCCAATCCATCACACAACCATTAGCCATCAATCCAGCACACGACCATCAGCCTCCAATCCATCACATAACCATCAGCCTCCAATCCAGCACACAACCATTAGCCTCCAATCCATCACACAACCATCAGCCTCCAATCCATCAAACAACCATCAGCCTCCAATCCATCACACAACCATTAGCCTCCAATCCATCACACAACCATTAGCCTCCAATCCATCACACAACCATTAGCCTCCAATCCATCACACAACCATCAGCCTTCAATCCAGCACACAACCATCAGCCTCCAATCCATCACACAACCATTAGCCTCCAATCCATCACACAACCATCAGCCTCCAATCCAGCACACAACCATCAGCCTTCAATCCAGCACACAGCCATCAGCCTCCAATCCATCACACAACCATTAGCCTCCAATCCATCAAACAACCATCAGCCTCCAACCCAGCACACAACCATCAGCCTTCAATCCAGCACACAACCATCAGCCTCCAATCCCACACAACCATTAGCCTCCAATCCATCACTCAACCATCAGCCTCCAATCCAGCACACAACCATCAGCCTCCAATCCATCTCACAACCATCAGCCTCCAATCCAGCACACAGCCATCAGCCTCCAATCCAGCACACAACCATCAACCTCCAATCTATCACACAACCATCAGCCTCCAATCCATCACACAACAATTAGCCTCCAATCCATCACACAACCATCAGCCGCCAATCCAGCACAAATCCTTCAGCCTCCAATCCATCACACAACCATCAGCCATCAATCCAGCACACAACCATCAACCTCCAATCCATCACACAACCATCAGCCTCCAATCCAGCACAAATCCTTCAGCCTCCAATCCATCACACAACCATCAGCCATCAATCCAGCACACAACCATCAGCCGCCAATCCAGCACACAACCATCAGCCTCCAATCGATCACACAACCAGAAGCCTCCAATCCATCACACAACCATCAGCCTCCAATCCATCACACAACCATTAGCCTCCAATCCAGCACACAATCATCAGCCTCCAATCCAGCACACAACCATCAACCTCCAATCCATCACACAACCATCAGCCGCCAATCCAGCACAAATCCTTCAGCCTCCAATCCATCACACAACCATCAGCCATCAATCCAGCACACAACCATCAGCCGCCAATCCAGCACACAACCATCAGCCTCCAATCGATCACACAACCATTAGCCTCCAATCCATCACACAACCATCAGCCTCCAATCCATCACACAACCATTAGCCTCCAATCCATCACACAACCATCAGCCTCCAATCTAGCACACAACCATCAGCCTCCAATCCAGCACACAACCATCAGCCTCCAATCCATCACACAACCATCAGCCATCAATCCAGCACACGACCATCAGCCGCCAATCCAGCACACAACCATCAGCCTCCAATCCATCACACAACCATTAGCCTCCAATCCATCACACAACCATCAGCCTCCAATCCAGCACACAACCATAAACCTCCAATCCATCACACAACCATTAGCCTCCAATCCATCACACAACCGTCAGCCTCCAATCCAGCACACAACCATCAGCCTCCAATCCAGCACTCAACCATCAACCTCCAATCCATCACACAACCATCAGCCACCAATCCAGCACACAACCATCAGCCTCCAATCCATCACACAACCATCAGCCATCAATCCAGCACACAACCATCAGCCTCCAATCCATCACACAACCATCAGCCTCCAATCCATCACACAACCATCAGCCACCAATCCAGCACACAACCATCAGCCTCCAATCCATCCCACAACCATCAGCCATCAATCCAGCACACAACCATCAACCTCCAATCCATCACACAACCATCAGCCTCCAATCCATCACACAACCATCAGCCTCCAATCCATCACACAACCATCAGCCTCCAATCCATCACACAACCATCAGCCTCCAATCCATCACACAACCATCAGCCTCCAATCCAGCACACAACCATCAACCTCCAATCCATCACACAACCATCAGCCTCCAATCCAGCACACAACCATCAACCTCCAATCCATCACACAACCATCAGCCGCCAATCCAGCACACAACCATCAGCCTCCAATCTATCACACAACCACCAATCCATCACACAACCATCAGCCTCCAATCCAGCACACAACCATCAGCCGCCAATCCAGCACACAACCATCAGCCTCCAATCTAACACACAACCTCCAATCCATCACACAACCATCAGCCTCCAATCCACCACACAACCATCAGCCTCCAATCCAGCACACAACCATAAACCTCCAATCCATCACACAACCATTAGCCTCCAATCCATCACACAACCATCAGCCTCCAATCCAGCACACAACCATCAGCCTCCAATCCTGCACACAACCATCAACCTCCAATCCATCACACAACCATCAGCCACCAATCCAGCACAAAACCATCAGCCTCCAATCCATCACACAACCATCAGCCATCAATCCAGCACACAACCATCAGCCTCCAATCCATCACACAACCATCAGCCTCCAATCCATCACACAACCATCAGCCTCCAATCCATCACACAAGCATTAGCCTCCAATGCAGCACACAACCATCAGTCTCCAATCCATCACACAACCATCAGCCTCCAATCCAGCACACAACCATTAGACTCCACTGCAGCACACAACCATCAGTCTCCAATCCATCACACAACCATCAGCCTCCAATCCAGCACACAACCATTAGCCTCCAATGCAGCACACAACCATCAGTCTCCAATCCATCACACAACCATCAGCCTCCAATCCATCACACAACCATCAGCCTCCAATCCATCACACAACCATCAGCCTCCAATCCAGCACACAACCATCAGCCTCCAATCTATCACACAACCATCAATCCATCACACAACCATCAGCCGCCAATCCAGCACACAACCATCAGCCTCCAATCTATCACACAACCACCAATCCATCACACAACCATCAGCCTCCAATCCAGCACTCAACCATCAGCCTCCAATCCATCACACAACCATCAGCCTCCAATCCAGCACACAACCATCAGCCTCCAATCCATCACACAACCATCAGCCTCCAATCCATCACACAACCATCAGCCTCCAATCCAGCACACAACCACCAATCCATCACACAACCATCAGCCTCCAATCCAGCACACAACCATCAGCCTCCAATCCATCACACAACCATCAGCCTCCAATCCATCACACAACCATCAGCCTCCAATCCAGCACACAACCATCAGCCTCCAATCCATCACACAACCATCAGCCTCCAATCCATCACACAACCATCAGCCTCCAATCCATCACACAACCATCAGCCTCCAATCCATCACACAACCATCAGCCTCCAATCCAGCACACAACCATCAGCCCCCAATCCATCACACAACCACCATTCCAGCACAAAACCATCAGCCTCCAATCCAGCACACAACCATCAACCTCCAATCCATCACACAACCATCAGCCTCCAATCCAGCACACAACCATCAGCCTCCAATCCATCACACAACCATCAGCCTCCAATCCAGCACACAACCATCAACCTCCAATCCATCACACAACCATCAGCCTCCAATCCAGCACACAACCATCAACTTCCAATCCATCACACAACCATCAGCCTCCAATCCAGCACACAACCATCAACCTCCAATCCATCACACAACCATCAGCCTCCAATCTATCACACAACCACCAATCCATCACACGACCATCAGCCTCCAATCCAGCACACAACCATCAGCCGCCAATCCAGCACACAACCATCAGCCTCCAATCTATCACACAACCTCCAATCCATCACACAACCATCAGCCTCCAATCCACCACACAACCATCAGCCTCCAATCCAGCACACAACCATCAGCCACCAATCCATCACACAACCATAAACCTCCAATCCATCACACAACCATTAGCCTCCAATCCATCACACAACCATCAGCCTCCAATCCAGCACACAACCATCAGCCTCCAATCCTGCACACAACCATCAACCTCCAATCCATCACACAACCATCAGCCACCAATCCAGCACAAAACCATCAGCCTCCAATCCATCACACAACCATCAGCCATCAATCCAGCACACAACCATCAGCCTCCAATCCATCACACAACCATCAGCCTCCAATCCATCACACAACCATCAGCCACCAATCCAGCACACAACCATCAGCCTCCAATCCATCACACAACCATCAGCCATCAATCCAGCACACAACTATCAGCCTCCAATCCATCACACAACCATCAGCCTCCAATCCATCACACAACCATCAGCCTCCAATCCATCACACAACGATCAGGCTCCAATCCATCACACAACCATCAGCCTCCAATCCAGCACACAACCATCAGCCTCCAATCCAGCACACAACCATCAGCGATCAATCCAGCACAAAACCATCAGCCTCCAATCCATCACACAACCATCAGCCTCCAATCCATCACACAATCATCAGGCTCCAATCCATCACACAACCATCAGCCTCCAATCCAGCACACAACCATCAACCTCCAATCCATCACACAACCATCAGCCTCCAATCCAGCACACAACCATCAGCCTCCAATCCATCACACAACCATCAGCCTCCAATCCATCACACAACCATCAGCCTCCAATCCATCACACAACCATGAGGCTCCAATCCATCACACAACCATCAGCCTCCAATCCAGCACACAACCATCAGCCTCCAATCCATCACACAACCATCAGCCTCCAATCCATCACACAACCATCAGCCGCCAATCCAGCACACAACCATCAGCCTCCAATCTATCACACAACCACCAATCCATCACACAACCATCAGCCTCCAATCCAGCACACAACCATCAGCCTCCAATCCATCACACAACCATCAGGCTCCAATCCATCACACAACCATCAGCCGCCAATCCAGCACACAACCATCAGCCTCCAATCTATCACACAACCACCAATCCATCACACAACCATCAGCCTCCAATCCAGCACACAACCATCAGCCTCCAATCCATCACACAACCATCAGCCTCCAATCCATCACACAACCATCAGCCTCCAATCCATCACACAACCATCAGGCTCCAATCCATCACACAACCATCAGCCGCCAATCCAGCACACAACCATCAGCCTCCAATCTATCACACAAACACCAATCCATCACACAACCATCAGCCTCCAATCCAGCATACAACCATCAGCCTTCAATCCATCACACAACCATTAGCCTCCAATCCATCACACAAACACCAATCCATCACACAACCATCAGCCGCCAATCCAGCACACAACCATCAGCCTCCAATCTATCACACAAACACCAATCCATCACACAACCATCAGCCTCCAATCCAGCACACAACCATCAGCCTCCAATCCAGCACACAACCATCAGCCTCCAATCCATCACACAACCATTAGCCATCAATCCAGCACACGACCATCAGCCTCCAATCCATCACATAACCATCAGCCTCCAATCCAGCACACAACCATTAGCCTCCAATCCATCACACAACCATCAGCCTCCAATCCATCACACAACCATCAGCCTCCAATCCATCACACAACCATTAGCCTCCAATCCATCACACAACCATTAGCCTCCAATCCATCACACAACCATTAGCCTCCAATCCATCACACAACCATCAGCCTTCAATCCAGCACACAACCATCAGCCTCCAATCCATCACACAACCATTAGCCTCCAATCCATCACACAACCATCAGCCTCCAATCCAGCACACAACCATCAGCCTTCAATCCAGCACACAGCCATCAGCCTCCAATCCATCACACAACCATTAGCCTCCAATCCATCAAACAACCATCAGCCTCCAACCCAGCACACAACCATCAGCCTTCAATCCAGCACACAACCATCAGCCTCCAATCCATCACACAACCATTAGCCTCCAATCCATCATACAACCATCAGCCTCCAATCCAGCACACAACCATCAGCCTCCAATCCATCTCACAACCATCAGCCTCCAATCCAGCACACAGCCATCAGCCTCCAATCCAGCACACAACCATCAACCTCCAATCTATCACACAACCATCAGCCTCCAATCCATCACACAACCATTAGCCTCCAATCCATCACACAACCATCAGCCTCCAATCCAGCACACAATCATCAGCCTCCAATCCAGCACACAACCATCAACCTCCAATCCATCACACAACCATCAGCCGCCAATCCAGCACAAATCCTTCAGCCTCCAATCCATCACACAACCATCAGCCATCAATCCAGCACACAACCATCAGCCGCCAATCCATCACACAACCATCAGCCTCCAATCGATCACACAACCATTAGCCTCCAATCCATCACACAACCATCAGCCTCCAATCCATCACACAACCATTAGCCTCCAATCCATCACACAACCATCAGCCTCCAATCTAGCACACAACCATCAGCCTCCAATCCAGCACACAACCATCAGCCTCCAATCCATCACACAACCATCAGCCATCAATCCAGCACACGACCATCAGCCGCCAATCCAGCACACAACCATCAGCCTCCAATCCATCACACAACCATTAGCCTCCAATCCATCACACAACCATCAGCCTCCAATCCAGCACACAACCATAAACCTCCAATCCATCACACAACCATTAGCCTCCAATCCATCACACAACCGTCAGCCTCCAATCCAGCACACAACCATCAGCCTCCAGTCCAGCACTCAACCATCAACCTCCAATCCATCACACAACCATCAGCCACCAATCCAGCACACAACCATCAGCCTCCAATCCATCACACAACCATCAGCCATCAATCCAGCACACAACCATCAGCCTCCAATCCATCACACAACCATCAGCCTCCAATCCATCACACAACCGTCAGCCACCAATCCAGCACACAACCATCAGCCTCCAATCCATCACACAACCATCAGCCATCAATCCAGCACACAACCATCAACCTCCAATCCATCACACAACCATCAGCCTCCAATCCATCACACAACCATCAGCCTCCAATCCAGCACACAACCATCAGCCTCCAATCCATCACACAACCATCAGCCTCCAATCCATCACACAACCATCAGCCTCCAATCCAGCACACAACCATCAACCTCCAATCCATCACACAACCATCAGCCTCCAATCCAGCACACAACCATCAACCTCCAATCCATCACACAACCATCAGCCGCCAATCCAGCACACAACCATCAGCCTCCAATCTATCACACAACCACCAATCCATCACACAACCATCAGCCTCCAATCCAGCACACAACCATCAGCCGCCAATCCAGCACACAACCATCAGCCTCCAATCTAACACACAACCTCCAATCCATCACACAACCATCAGCCTCCAATCCACCACACAACCATCAGCCTCCAATCCAGCACACAACCATAAACCTCCAATCCATCACACAACCATTAGCCTCCAATCCATCACACAACCATCAGCCTCCAATCCAGCACACAACCATCAGCCTCCAATCCTGCACACAACCATCAACCTCCAATCCATCACACAACCATCAGCCACCAATCCAGCACAAAACCATCAGCCTCCAATCCATCACACAACCATCAGCCATCAATCCAGCACACAACCATCAGCCTCCAATCCATCACACAACCATCAGCCTCCAATCCATCACACAACCATCAGCCTCCAATCCATCACACAAGCATTAGCCTCCAATGCAGCACACAACCATCAGTCTCCAATCCATCACACAACCATCAGCCTCCAATCCAGCACACAACCATTAGACTCCACTGCAGCACACAACCATCAGTCTCCAATCCATCACACAACCATCAGCCTCCAATCCAGCACACAACCATTAGCCTCCAATGCAGCACACAACCATCAGTCTCCAATCCATCACACAACCATCAGCCTCCAATCCATCACACAACCATCAGCCTCCAATCCATCACACAACCATCAGCCTCCAATCCAGCACACAACCATCAGCCTCCAATCTATCACACAACCATCAATCCATCACACAACCATCAGCCGCCAATCCAGCACACAACCATCAGCCTCCAATCTATCACACAACCACCAATCCATCACACAACCATCAGCCTCCAATCCAGCACTCAACCATCAGCCTCCAATCCATCACACAACCATCAGCCTCCAATCCAGCACACAACCATCAGCCTCCAATCCATCACACAACCATCAGCCTCCAATCCATCACACAACCATCAGCCTCCAATCCAGCACACAACCACCAATCCATCACACAACCATCAGCCTCCAATCCAGCACACAACCATCAGCCTCCAATCCATCACACAACCATCAGCCTCCAATCCATCACACAACCATCAGCCTCCAATCCAGCACACAACCATCAGCCTCCAATCCATCACACAACCATCAGCCTCCAATCCATCACACAACCATCAGCCTCCAATCCATCACACAACCATCAGCCTCCAATCCATCACACAACCATCAGCCTCCAATCCATCACACAACCATCAGCCTCCAATCCAGCACACAACCATCAGCCTCCAATCCATCACACAACCACCATTACAGCACACAACCATCAGCCTCCAATCCAGCACACAACCATCAACCTCCAATCCATCACACAACCATCAGCCTCCAATCCAGCACACAACCATCAGCCTCCAATCCATCACACAACCATCAGCCTCCAATCCAGCACACAACCATCAACCTCCAATCCATCACACAACCATCAGCCTCCAATCCAGCACACAACCATCAACCTCCAATCCATCACACAACCATCAGCCTCCAATCCAGCACACAACCATCAACCTCCAATCCATCACACAACCATCAGCCTCCAATCTATCACACAACCACCAATCCATCACACGACCATCAGCCTCCAATCCAGCACACAACCATCAGCCGCCAATCCAGCACACAACCATCAGCCTCCAATCTATCACACAACCTCCAATCCATCACACAACCATCAGCCTCCAATCCACCACACAACCATCAGCCTCCAATCCAGCACACAACCATCAGCCACCAATCCATCACACAACCATAAACCTCCAATCCATCACACAACCATTAGCCTCCAATCCATCACACAACCATCAGCCTCCAATCCAGCACACAACCATCAGCCTCCAATCCTGCACACAACCATCAACCTCCAATCCATCACACAACCAGCAGCCACCAATCCAGCACAAAACCATCAGCCTCCAATCCATCACACAACCATCAGCCATCAATCCAGCACACAACCATCAGCCTCCAATCCATCACACAACCATCAGCCTCCAATCCATCACACAACCATCAGCCACCAATCCAGCACACAACCATCAGCCTCCAATCCATCACACAACCATCAGCCATCAATCCAGCACACAACTATCAGCCTCCAATCCATCACACAACCATCAGCCTCCAATCCATCACACAGCCATCAGCCTCCAATCCATCACACAACGATCAGGCTCCAATCCATCACACAACCATCAGCCTCCAATCCAGCACACAACCATCAGCCTCCAATCCAGCACACAAACATCAGCGATCAATCCAGCACAAAACCATCAGCCTCCAATCCATCACACAACCATCAGCCTCCAATCCATCACACAATCATCAGGCTCCAATCCATCACACAACCATCAGCCTCCAATCCAGCACACAACCATCAACCTCCAATCCATCACACAACCATCAGCCTCCAATCCAGCACACAACCATCAGCCTCCAATCCATCACACAACCATCAGCCTCCAATCCATCACACAACCATCAGCCTCCAATCCATCACACAACCATGAGGCTCCAATCCATCACACAACCATCAGCCTCCAATCCAGCACACAACCATCAGCCTCCAATCCATCACACAACCATCAGCCTCCAATCCATCACACAACCATCAGCCGCCAATCCAGCACACAACCATCAGCCTCCAATCTATCACACAACCACCAATCCATCACACAACCATCAGCCTCCAATCCAGCACACAACCATCAGCCTCCAATCCATCACACAACCATCAGGCTCCAATCCATCACACAACCATCAGCCGCCAATCCAGCACACAACCATCAGCCTCCAATCTATCACACAACCACCAATCCATCACACAACCATCAGCCTCCAATCCACCACACAACTATCAGCCTCCAATCCATCACACAACCATCAGCCTCCAATCCATCACACAACCATCAGCCTCCAATCCATCACACAACCATCAGGCTCCAATCCATCACACAACCATCAGCCGCCAATCCAGCACACCACCATCAGCCTCCAATCTATCATACAAACACCAATCCATCACACAACCATCAGCCTCCAATCCAGCACACAACCATCAGCCTTCAATCCATCACACAACCATTAGCCTCCAATCCATCACACAAACACCAATCCATCACACAACCATCAGCCGCCAATCCAGCACACAACCATCAGCCTCCAATCTATCACACAAACACCAATCCATCACACAACCATCAGCCTCCAATCCAGCACACAACCATCAGCCTCCAATCCAGCACACAACCATCAGCCTCCAATCCATCACACAACCATTAGCCATCAATCCAGCACACGACCATCAGCCTCCAATCCATCACATAACCATCAGCCTCCAATCCAGCACACAACCATTAGCCTCCAATCCATCACACAACCATCAGCCTCCAATCCATCACACAACCATCAGCCTCCAATCCATCACACAACCATTAGCCTCCAATCCATCACACAACCATTAGCCTCCAATCCATCACACAACCATTAGCCTCCAATCCATCACACAACCATCAGCCTTCAATCCAGCACACAACCATCAGCCTCCAATCCATCACACAACCATTAGCCTCCAATCCATCACACAACCATCAGCCTCCAATCCAGCACACAACCATCAGCCTTCAATCCAGCACACAGCCATCAGCCTCCAATCCATCACACAACCATTAGCCTCCAATCCATCAAACAACCATCAGCCTCCAACCCAGCACACAACCATCAGCCTTCAATCCAGCACACAACCATCAGCCTCCAATCCATCACACAACCATTAGCCTCCAATCCATCACACAACCATCAGCCTCCAATCCAGCACACAACCATCAGCCTCCAATCCATCTCACAACCATCAGCCTCCAATCCAGAACACAGCCATCAGCCTCCAATCCAGCACACAACCATCAACCTCCAATCTATCACACAACCATCAGCCTCCAATCCATCACACAACCATTAGCCTCCAATCCATCACACAACCATCAGCCTCCAATCCAGCACACAATCATCAGCCTCCAATCCAGCACACAACCATCAACCTCCAATCCATCACACAACCATCAGCCGCCAATCCAGCACAAATCCTTCAGCCTCCAATCCATCACACAACCATCAGCCATCAATCCAGCACACAACCATCAGCCGCCAATCCAGCACACAACCATCAGCCTCCAATCGATCACACAACCATTAGCCTCCAATCCATCACACAACCATCAGCCTCCAATCCATCACACAACCATTAGCCTCCAATCCATCACACAACCATCAGCCCCCAATCCAGCACACAACCATAAACCTCCAATCCATCACACAACCATCAGCCGCCAATCCAGCACAAATCCTTCAGCCTCCAATCCATCACACAACCATCAGCCATCAATCCAGCACACAACCATCAGCCGCCAATCCAGCACACAACCATCAGCCTCCAATCGATCACACAACCATTAGCCTCCAATCCATCACACAACCATCAGCCTCCAATCCATCACACAACCATTAGCCTCCAATCCAGCACACAATCATCAGCCTCCAATCCAGCACACAACCATCAACCTCCAATCCATCACACAACCATCAGCCTCCAATCCAGCACAAATCCTTCAGCCTCCAATCCATCACACAACCATCAGCCATCAATCCAGCACACAACCATCAGCCGCCAATCCAGCACACAACCATCAGCCTCCAATCGATCACACAACCATTAGCCTCCAATCCATCACACAACCATCAGCCTCCAATCCATCACACAACCATTAGCCTCCAATCCATCACACAACCATCAGCCTCCAATCTAGCACACAACCATCAGCCTCCAATCCAGCACACAACCATCAGCCTCCAATCCATCACACAACCATCAGCCATCAATCCAGCACACGACCATCAGCCGCCAATCCAGCACACAACCATCAGCCTCCAATCCATCACACAACCATTAGCCTCCAATCCATCACACAACCATCAGCCTCCAATCCAGCACACAACCATAAACCTCCAATCCATCACACAACCATTAGCCTCCAATCCATCGCACAACCGTCAGCCTCCAATCCAGCACACAACCATCAGCCTCCAATCCAGCACTCAACCATCAACCTCCAATCCATCACACAACCATCAGCCACCAATCCAGCACACAACCATCAGCCTCCAATCCATCACACAACCATCAGCCATCAATCCAGCACACAACCATCAGCCTCCAATCCATCACACAACCATCAGCCTCCAATCCATCACACAACCATCAGCCACCAATCCAGCACACAACCATCAGCCTCCAATCCATCACACAACCATCAGCCATCAATCCAGCACACAACCATCAACCTCCAATCCATCACACAACCATCAGCCTCCAATCCATCACACAACCATCAGCCTCCAATCCATCACACAACCATCAGCCTCCAATCCATCACACAACCATCAGCCTCCAATCCATCACACAACCATCAGCCTCCAATCCAGCACACAACCATCAACCTCCAATCCATCACACAACCATCAGCCTCCAATCCAGCACACAACCATCAACCTCCAATCCATCACACAACCATCAGCCTCCAATCCAGCACACAACCATCAGCCTCCAATCTATCACACAACCACCAATCCATCACACAACCATCAGCCTCCAATCCAGCACACAACCATCAGCCGCCAATCCAGCACACAACCATCAGCCTCCAATCTAACACACAACCTCCAATCCATCACACAACCATCAGCCTCCAATCCACCACACAACCATCAGCCTCCAATCCAGCACACAACCATAAACCTCCAATCCATCACACAACCATTAGCCTCCAATCCATCACACAACCATCAGCCTCCAATCCAGCACACAACCATCAGCCACCAATCCAGCACAAAACCATCAGCCTCCAATCCATCACACAACCATCAGCCATCAATCCAGCACACAACCATCAGCCTCCAATCCATCACACAACCATCAGCCTCCAATCCATCACACAACCATCAGCCTCCAATCCATCACACAAGCATTAGCCTCCAATGCAGCACACAACCATCAGTCTCCAATCCATCACACAACCATCAGCCTCCAATCCAGCACACAACCATTAGCCTCCAATGCAGCACACAACCATCAGTCTCCAATCCATCACACAACCATCAGCCTCCAATCCAGCACACAACCATTAGCCTCCAATGCAGCACACAACCATCAGTATCCAATCCATCACACAACCATCAGCCTCCAATCCATCACACAACCATCAGCCTCCAATCCATCACACAACCATCAGCCTCCAATCCAGCACACAACCATCAGCCTCCAATCTATCACACAACCATCAATCCATCACACAACCATCAGCCGCCAATCCAGCACACAACCATCAGCCTCCAATCTATCACACAACCACCAATCCATCACACAACCATCAGCCTCCAATCCAGCACTCAACCATCAGCCTCCAATCCATCACACAACCATCAGCCTCCAATCCAGCACACAACCATCAGCCTCCAATCCATCACACAACCATCAGCCTCCAATCCAGCACACAACCACCAATCCATCACACAACCATCAGCCTCCAATCCAGCACACAACCATCAGCCTCCAATCCATCACACAACCATCAGCCTCCAATCCATCACACAACCATCAGCCTCCAATCCAGCACACAACCATCAGCCTCCAATCCATCACACAACCATCAGCCTCCAATCCATCACACAACCATCAGCCTCCAATCCATCACACAACCATCAGCCTCCAATCCATCACACAACCATCAGCCTCCAATCCATCACACAACCATCAGCCTCCAATCCAGCACACAACCTTCAGCCTCCAATCCATCACACAGCCATCAGCCTCCAATCCAGCACACAACCATCAGCCTCCAATCCAGCACACAACCATCAGCCTCCAATCCATCACACAACCATCAGCCACCAATCCAGCACACAACCATCAGCCTCCAATCCATCACACAACCATCAGCAACCAATCCAGCACACAACCATCAGCCTCCAATCCATCACACAACGATCAGCCTCCAATCCAGCACACAACCATCAGCCTCCAATCCATCACACAGCCATCAGCCTCCAATCCATCACACAACCATCAGCCTCCAATCCATCACACAACCACCATTCCAGCACACAACCATCAGCCTCCAATCCAGCACACAACCATCAGCCTCCAATCCAGCACACAACCATAAACCTCCAATCCATCACACAACCATTAGCCTCCAATCCATCACACAACCATCAGCCTCCAATCCAGCACACAACCATCAGCCTCCAATCCAGCACTCAACCATCAACCTCCAATCCATCACACAACCATCAGCCACCAATCCAGCACACAACCATCAGCCTCCAATCCATCACACAACCATCAGCCATCAATCCAGCACACAACCATCAGCCTCCAATCCATCACACAACCATCAGCCTCCAATCCATCACACAAACATCAGCCACCAATCCAGCACACAACCATCAGCCTCCAATCCATCACACAACCATCAGCCATCAATCCAGCACACAACCATCAGCCTCCAATCCATCACACAACCATCAGCCTCCAATCCATCACACAACCATCAGCCTCCAATCCATCACACAACCATCAGCCTCCAATCCATCACACAAACATCAGCCTCCAATCCAGCACACAACCATCAACATCCAATCCATCACACAACCATCAGCCTCCAATCCAGCACACAACCATCAACCTCCAATCCATCACACAACCATCAGCCGCCAATCCAGCACACAACCATCAGCCTCCAATCTATCACACAACCACCAATCCATCACACAACCATCAGCCTCCAATCCAGCACACAACCATCAGCCGCCAATCCAGCACACAACCATCAGCCTCCAATCTATCACACAACCTCCAATCCATCACACAACCATCAGCCTCCAATCCACCACACAACCATCAGCCTCCAATCCAGCACACAACCATAAACCTCCAATCCATCACACAACCATTAGCCTCCAATCCATCACACAACCATCAGCCTCCAATCCAGCACACAACCATCAGCCTCCAATCCTGCACACAACCATCAACCTCCAATCCATCACACAACCATCAGCCACCAATCCAGCACAAAACCATCAGCCTTCAATCCATCACACAACCATCAGCCATCAATCCAGCACACAACCATCAGCCTCCAATCCATCACACAACCATCAGCCTCCAATCCATCACACAACCATCAGCCTCCAATCCATCACACAAGCACTAGCCTCCAATGCAGCACACAACCATCAGTCTCCAATCCATCACACAACCATCAGCCTCCAATCCAGCATACAACCATTAGCCTCCAATGCAGCACACAACCATCAGTCTCCAATCCATCACACAACCATCAGCCTCCAATCCATCACACAACCATCAGCCTCCAGTCCATCACACAACCATCAGCCTCCAATCCAGCACACAACCATCAGCCTCCAATCTATCACACAACCATCAATCCATCACACAACCATCAGCCGCCAATCCAGCACACAACCATCAGCCTCCAATCTATCACACAACCACCAATCCATCACACAACCATCAGCCTCCAATCCAGCACTCAACCATCAGCCTCCAATCCATCATACAACCATCAGCCTCCAATCCAGCACACAACCATCAGCCTCCAATCCATCACACAACCATCAGCCTCCAATCCATCACACAACCATCAGCCTCCAATCCAGCACACAACCACCAATCCATCACACAACCATCAGCCTCCAATCCAGCACACAACCATCAGCCTCGAATCCATCACACAACCATCAGCCTCCAATCCATCACACAACCATCAGCCTCCAATCCAGCACACAACCATCAGCCTCCAATCCATCACACAACCATCAGCCATCAATCCAGCACACAACCATCAGCCTCCAATCCATCACACAACCATCAGCCTCCAATCCATCACACAACCATCAGCCTCCAATCCATCACACAACCATCAGCCTCCAATCCATCACACAAACATCAGCCTCCAATCCAGCACACAACCATCAACCTCCAATCCATCACACAACCATCAGCCTCCAATCCAGCACACAACCATCAACCTCCAATCCATCACACAACCATCAGCCGCCAATCCAGCACACAACCATCAGCCTCCAATCTATCACACAACCACCAATCCATCACACAACCATCAGCCTCCAATCCAGCACACAACCATCAGCCGCCAATCCAGCACACAACCATCAGCCTCCAATCTATCACACAACCTCCAATCCATCACACAATCATCAGCCTCCAATCCACCACACAACCATCAGCCTCCAATCCAGCACACAACCATAAACCTCCAATCCATCACACAACCATTAGCCTCCAATCCATCACACAACCATCAGCCTCCAATCCAGCACACAACCATCAGCCTCCAATCCTGCACACAACCATCAACCTCCAATCCATCACACAACCATCAGCCACCAATCCAGCACAAAACCATCAGCCTCCAATCCATCACACAACCATCAGCCATCAATCCAGCACACAACCATCAGCCTCCAATCCATCACACAACCATCAGCCTCCAATCCATCACACAACCATCAGCCTCCAATCCATCACACAAGCATTAACCTCCAATGTAGCACACAACCATCAGTCTCCAATCCATCACACAACCATCAGCCTCCAATCCAGCACACAACCATTAGCCTCCAATGCAGCACACAACCATCAGTCTCCAATCCATCACACAACCATCAGCCTCCAATCCAGCACACAACCATTAGCCTCCAATGCAGCACACAACCATCAGACTCCAATCCATCACACAACCATCAGCCTCCAATCCATCACACAACCATCAGCCTCCAGTCCATCACACAACCATCAGCCTCCAATCCAGCACACAACCATCAGCCTCCAATCTATCACACAACCATCAATCCATCACACAACCATCAGCCGCCAATCCAGCACACAACCATCAGCCTCCAATCTATCACACAACCATCAATCCATCACACAACCATCAGACTCCAATCCATCACACAACCATCAGCCTCCAATCCATCACACAACCATCAGCCTCCAGTCCATCACACAACCATCAGCCTCCAATCCAGCACACAACCATCAGCCTCCAATCTATCACACAACCATCAATCCATCACACAACCATCAGCCGCCAATCCAGCACACAACCATCAGCCTCCAATCTATCACACAACCACCAATCCATCACACAACCATCAGCCTCCAATCCAGCACTCAACCATCAGCCTCCAATACATCATACAACCATCAGCCTCCAATCCAGCACACAACCATCAGCCTCCAATCCATCACACAACCATCAGCCTCCAATCCATCACACAACCATCAGCCTCCAATCCAGCACACAACCACCAATCCATCACACAACCATCAGCCTCCAATCCAGCACACAACCATCAGCCTCCAATCCATCACACAACCATCAGCCTCCAATCCATCACACAACCATCAGCCTCCAATCCAGCACACAACCATCAGCCTCCAATCCATCACACAACCATCAGCCTCCAATCCATCACACAACCATCAGCCTCCAATCCATCACACAACCATCAGCCTCCAATCCATCACACAACCATCAGCCTCCAATCCATCACACAACCATCAGCCTCCAATCCAGCACACAACCTTCAGCCTCCAATCCATCACACAACCATCAGCCTCCAATCCAGCACACAACCATCAGCCTCCACTCCAGCACACAACCATCAGCCTCCAATCCATCACACAACCATCAGCCACCAATCCAGCACACAACCATCAGCCTCCAATCCATCACACAACCATCAGCCACCAATCCAGCACACAACCATCAGCCTCCAATCCATCACACAACCATCAGCCTCCAATCCAGCACACAACCATCAGCCTCCAATCCATCACACAACCATCAGCCTCCAATCCATCACACAACCATCAGCCTCCAATCCATCACACAACCACCATTCCAGCACACAACCATCAGCCTCCAATCCAGCACACAACCATCAACCTCCAATCCATCACACAACCATCAGCCTCCAATCCAGCATACAACCATCAGCCTCCAATCCATCACACAACCATCAGCCTCCAATCCAGCACACAACCATCAACCTCCAATCCATCACACAACCATCAGCCTCCAATCCAGCACACAACCATCAACCTCCAATCCATCACACAACCATCAGCCTCCAATCCAGCACACAACCATCAACCTCCAATCCATCACACAACCATCAGCCTCCAATCTATCACACAACCACCAATCCATCACACAACCATCAGCCTCCAATCCAGCACACAACCATCAGCCGCCAATCCAGCACACAACCATCAGCCTCCAATCTATCACACAACCTCCAATCCATCACACAACCATCAGCCTCCAATCCACCACACAACCATCAGCCTCCAATCCAGCACACAACCATCAGCCACCAATCCATCACACAACCATAAACCTCCAATCCATCACACAACCATTAGCCTCCAATCCATCACACAACCATCAGCCTCCAATCCAGCACACAACCATCAGCCTCCAATCCTGCACACAACCATCAACCTCCAATCCATCACACAACAATCAGCCACCAATCCAGCACAAAACCATCAGCCTCCAATCCATCACACAACCATCAGCCATCAATCCAGCACACAACCATCAGCCTCCAATCCATCACACAACCATCAGCCTCCAATCCATCACACAACCATCAGCCACCAATCCAGCACACAACCAGCAGCCTCCAATCCATCACACAACCATCAGCCATCAATCCAGCACACAACCATCAGCCTCCAATCCATCACACAACCATCAGCCTCCAATCCATCACACAACCATCAGCCTCCAATCCATCACACAACGATCAGGCTCCAATCCATCACACAACCATCAGCCTCCAATCCAGCACACAACCATCAGCCTCCAATCCAGCACACAACCATCAGCCATCAATCCAGCACACAATCATCAGCCTCCAATCCATCACACAACCATCAGCCTCCAATCCATCACACAACCATCAGCCTCCAATCCATCACACAACCATCAGGCTCCAATCCATCACACAACCATCAGCCTCCAATCCAGCACACAACCATCAACCTCCAATCCATCACACAACCATCAGCCTCCAATCCAGCACACAACCATCAGCCTCCAATCCATCACACAACCATCAGCCTCCAATCCATCACACAACCATCAGCCTCCAATCCATCACACAACCATCAGGCTCCAATCCATCACACAACCATCAGCCTCCAATCCAGCACACAACCATCAGCCTCCAATCCATCACACAACCATCAGGCTCCAATCCATCACACAACCATCAGCCGCCAATCCAGCACACAACCATCAGCCTCCAATCTATCACACAACCACCAATCCATCACACAACCATCAGCCTCCAATCCAGCACACACCCATCAGCCTCCAATCCATCACACAACCATCAGGCTCCAATCCATCACACAACCATCAGCCGCCAATCCAGCACACAACTATCAGCCTCCAATCTATCACACAACCACCAATCCATCACACAACCATCAGCCTCCAATCTATCACACAACCACCAATCCATCACACAACCATCAGCCTCCAATCCATCACACAACCATCAGCCTCCAATCCATCACACAACCATCAGCCTCCAATCCATCACACAACCATCAGGCTCCAATCCATCACACAACCATCAGCCGCCAATCCAGCACACAACCATCAGCCTCCAATCTATCACACAACCACCAATCCATCACACAACCATCAGCCTCCAATCCAGCACACAACCATCAGCCTTCAATCCATCACACAACCATTAGCCTCCAATCCATCACACAACCATCAGCCTCCAATCCAACACACAACCATCAGCCTCCAATCCATCACACAACCATTAGCCATCAATCCAGCACACGACCATCAGCCTCCAATCCATCACACAACCATCAGCCTCCAATCCAGCACACAACCATTAGCCTCCAATCCATCACACAACCATCAGCCTCCAATCCATCACACAACCATCAGCCTCCAATCCATCACACAACCATTAGCCTCCAATCCATCACACAACCATCAGCCTTCAATCCAGCACACAACCATCAGCCTCCAATCCATCACACAACCATTAGCCTCCAATCCATCACACAACCATCAGCCTCCAATCCAGCACACAACCATCAGCCTTCAATCCAGCACACAGCCATCAGCCTCCAATCCATCACACAACCATTAGCCTCCAATCCATCACACAACCATCAGCCTCCAATCCAGCACACAACCATCAGCCTCCAATCCAGCACACAACCATCAGCCTTCAATCTAGCACACAACCATCAGCCTCCAATCCATCACACAACCATTAGCCTCCAATCCATCACACAACCATCAGCCTCCAATCCAGCACACAACCATCAGCCTCCAATCCATCACACAACCATCAGCCTCCAATCCAGCACACAGCCATCAGCCTCCAATCCAGCACACAACCATCAACCTCCAATCTATCACACAACCATCAGCCTCCAATCCATCACACAATCATTAGCCTCCAATCCAGCACACAGCCATCAGCCTCCAATCCAGCACACAACCATCAACCTCCAATTTATCACACAACCATCAGCCTCCAATCCAGCACACAATCATCAGCCTCCAATCTAGCACACAACCATCAGCCTCCAATCCATCACACAACCATTAGCCTCCAATCCATCACACAACCATCAGCCTCCAATTTATCACACAACCATCAGCCTCCAATCCATCACACAATCATCAGCCTCCAATCTATCACACAACCATCAACCTCCAATCCATCACACAACCATCAGCCGCCAATCCAGCACAAAACCTTCAGCCTCCAATCCATCACACAACCTTGAGCCATCAATCCAGCACACAACCATCAGCCGCCAATCCAGCACACAACCATCAGCCTCCAATCCATCACACAGCCATTAGCCTCCAATCCATCACACAACCATCAGCCTCCAATCCATCACACAACCATTAGCCTCCAATCCATCACACAACCATCAGCCCCCAATCCAGCACACAACCATAAACCTCCAATCCATCACACAACCATTAGCCTCCAATCCATCACACAACCATCAGCCTCCAATCCATCACACAACCATCAGCCTCCAATCCATCACACAACCATCAGCCTCCAATCCATCACACAACCATCAGCCTCCAATCTAGCACACAACCATCAGCCTCCAATCCATCACACAACCATCAGCCATCAATCCAGCACACGACCATCAGCCGCCAATCCAGCACACAACCATCAGCCTCCAATCCATCACACAACCATTAGCCTCCAATCCATCACACAACCATCAGCCTCCAATCCAGCACACAACCATAAACCTCCAATCCATCACACAACCATCAGCCTCCAATCCAGCACACAACCATCAGCCTCATATCCAGCACTCAAGCATCAACCTCCAATCCATCACACAACCATCAGCCACCAATCCAGCACACAACCATCAGCCTCCAATCCATCACACAACCATCAGCCATCAATCCAGCACAGAACCATCAGCCTCCAATCCATCACACAACCATCAGCCTCCAATCCATCACACAACCATCAGCCACCAATCCAGCACACAACCATCAGCCTCCAATCCATCACACAACCATCAGCCATCAATCCAGCACACAACCATCAGCCTCCAATCCATCACACAACCATCAGCCTCCAATCCATCACACAACCATCAGCCTCCAATCCATCACACAACGATCAGGCTCCAATCCATCACACAACCATCAGCCTCCAATCCAGCACACAACCATCAGCCTCCAATCCAGCACACAACCATCAGCCATCAATCCAGCACACAATCATCAGCCTCCAATCCATCACACAACCATCAGCCTCCAATCCATCACACAACCATCAGCCTCCAATCCATCACACAACCATCAGGCTCCAATCCATCACACAACCATCAGCCTCCAATCCAGCACACAACCATCAACCTCCAATCCATCACACAACCATCAGCCTCCAATCCAGCACACAACCATCAGCCTCCAATCCATCACACAACCATCAGCCTCCAATCCATCACACAACCATCAGCCTCCAATCCATCACACAACCATCAGGCTCCAATCCATCACACAACCATCAGCCTCCAATCCAGCACACAACCATCAGCCTCCAATCCATCACACAACCATCAGGCTCCAATCCATCACACAACCATCAGCCGCCAATCCAGCACACAACCATCAGCCTCCAATCTATCACACAACCACCAATCCATCACACAACCATCAGCCTCCAATCCAGCACACACCCATCAGCCTCCAATCCATCACACAACCATCAGGCTCCAATCCATCACACAACCATCAGCCGCCAATCCAGCACACAACTATCAGCCTCCAATCTATCACACAACCACCAATCCATCACACAACCATCAGCCTCCAATCTATCACACAACCACCAATCCATCACACAACCATCAGCCTCCAATCCATCACACAACCATCAGCCTCCAATCCATCACACAACCATCAGCCTCCAATCCATCACACAACCATCAGGCTCCAATCCATCACACAACCATCAGCCGCCAATCCAGCACACAACCATCAGCCTCCAATCTATCACACAACCACCAATCCATCACACAACCATCAGCCTCCAATCCAGCACACAACCATCAGCCTTCAATCCATCACACAACCATTAGCCTCCAATCCATCACACAACCATCAGCCTCCAATCCAACACACAACCATCAGCCTCCAATCCATCACACAACCATTAGCCATCAATCCAGCACACGACCATCAGCCTCCAATCCATCACACAACCATCAGCCTCCAATCCAGCACACAACCATTAGCCTCCAATCCATCACACAACCATCAGCCTCCAATCCATCACACAACCATCAGCCTCCAATCCATCACACAACCATTAGCCTCCAATCCATCACACAACCATCAGCCTTCAATCCAGCACACAACCATCAGCCTCCAATCCATCACACAACCATTAGCCTCCAATCCATCACACAACCATCAGCCTCCAATCCAGCACACAACCATCAGCCTTCAATCCAGCACACAGCCATCAGCCTCCAATCCATCACACAACCATTAGCCTCCAATCCATCACACAACCATCAGCCTCCAATCCAGCACACAACCATCAGCCTCCAATCCAGCACACAACCATCAGCCTTCAATCTAGCACACAACCATCAGCCTCCAATCCATCACACAACCATTAGCCTCCAATCCATCACACAACCATCAGCCTCCAATCCAGCACACAACCATCAGCCTCCAATCCATCACACAACCATCAGCCTCCAATCCAGCACACAGCCATCAGCCTCCAATCCAGCACACAACCATCAACCTCCAATCTATCACACAACCATCAGCCTCCAATCCATCACACAATCATTAGCCTCCAATCCAGCACACAGCCATCAGCCTCCAATCCAGCACACAACCATCAACCTCCAATTTAGCACACAACCATCAGCCTCCAATCCAGCACACAATCATCAGCCTCCAATCTAGCACACAACCATCAGCCTCCAATCCATCACACAACCATTAGCCTCCAATCCATCACACAACCATCAGCCTCCAATTTATCACACAACCATCAGCCTCCAATCCATCACACAATCATCAGCCTCCAATCTATCACACAACCATCAACCTCCAATCCATCACACAACCATCAGCCGCCAATCCAGCACAAAACCTTCAGCCTCCAATCCATCACACAACCTTGAGCCATCAATCCAGCACACAACCATCAGCCGCCAATCCAGCACACAACCATCAGCCTCCAATCCATCACACAGCCATTAGCCTCCAATCCATCACACAACCATCAGCCTCCAATCCATCACACAACCATTAGCCTCCAATCCATCACACAACCATCAGCCCCCAATCCAGCACACAACCATAAACCTCCAATCCATCACACAACCATTAGCCTCCAATCCATCACACAACCATCAGCCTCCAATCCATCACACAACCATCAGCCTCCAATCCATCACACAACCATCAGCCTCCAATCCATCACACAACCATCAGCCTCCAATCTAGCACACAACCATCAGCCTCCAATCCATCACACAACCATCAGCCATCAATCCAGCACACGACCATCAGCCGCCAATCCAGCACACAACCATCAGCCTCCAATCCATCACACAACCATTAGCCTCCAATCCATCACACAACCATCAGCCTCCAATCCAGCACACAACCATAAACCTCCAATCCATCACACAACCATCAGCCTCCAATCCAGCACACAACCATCAGCCTCATATCCAGCACTCAAGCATCAACCTCCAATCCATCACACAACCATCAGCCACCAATCCAGCACACAACCATCAGCCTCCAATCCATCACACAACCATCAGCCATCAATCCAGCACAGAACCATCAGCCTCCAATCCATCACACAACCATCAGCCTCCAATCCATCACACAACCATCAGCCACCAATCCAGCACACAACCATCAGCCTCCAATCCATCACACAACCATCAGCCATCAATCCAGCACACAACCATCAGCCTCCAATCCATCACACAACCATCAGCCTCCAATCCATCACACAACCATCAGCCTCCAATCCATCACACAACCATCAGACTCCAATCCATCACACAAACATCAGCCTCCAATCCAGCACACAACCATCAACCTCCAATCCATCACACAACCATCAGCCTCCAATCCAGCACACAACCATCAACCTCCAATCCATCACACAACCATCAGCCGCCAGTCCAGCACACAACCATCAGCCTCCAATCTATCACACAACCACCAATCCACCACACAACCATCAGCCTCCAATCCAGCACACAACCATCAGCCGCCAATCCAGCACACAACCATCAGCCTCCAATCTATCGCACAACCTCCAATCCATCACACAACCATCAGCCTCCAATCCATCACACAACCATCAGCCTCCAATCCAGCACACAACCATCAGCCTCCAATCCTGCACACAACCATCAACCTCCAATCCATCACACAACCATCAGCCACCAATCCAGCACAAAACCATCAGCCTCCAATCCATCACACAACCATCAGCCATCAATCCAGCACACAACCATCAGCCTCCAATCCATCACACAACCATCAGCCTCCAATCCATCACACACCCATCAGCCTCCAATCCATCACACAAGCATCAGCCACCAATCCAGCACACAACCATCAGCCTCCAATCCATCACACAACCATCAGCCATCAATCCAGCACACAACCATCAGCCTCCAATCCATCACACAACCATCAGCCTCCAATCCATCACACAACGATCAGCCTCCAATCCATCACACAACCATCAGGCTCCAATCCATCACACAACCATCAGCCTCCAATCCAGCACACAACCATCAACCTCCAATTCATCACACAACCATCAGCCTCCAATCCAGCACACAACCATCAGCCTCCAATCCATCACACAACCATTAGCCTCCAATGCAGCACACAACCATCAACCTCCAATCCATCACACAACCATCAGCCTCCAATCCATCACACAACCATCAGCCTCCAATCCATCACACAACCATCAGCCTCCAATCCGTCACACAACCTTCAACCTCCAATCCATCACACAACCTTCAGCCTCCAATCCAGCACACAACCATCTGCCTCCACTCCAGCACACAGCCATCAGCCTCCAATCCATCACACAACCATCAGCCACCAATCCAGCACACAACCATCAGCCTCCAATCCATCACACAACCATTAGCCACCAATGCAGCACACAACCATCAGCCTCCAATCCATCACACAACCATCAGCCTCCAATGCAGCACACAACCATCAGCCTCCAATCCAGCACACAACCTTCAGCCTCCAATCCATCACACAACCATCAGCCTCCAATCCAGGACACAACCATCAGCCTCCACTCCAGCACACAACCATCAGCCTCCAATCCATCACACAACCATCAGCCACCAATCCAGCACACAACCATCAGCCTCCAATCCAGCACACAACCTTCAGCCTCCAATCCATCACACAACCATTAGCCTCCAATCCAGCACACAACCATCAGCCTCCACTCCAGCACACAACCATCAGCCTCCAATGCAGCACACAACCATCAGCCTCCAATCCAGCACACAACCATCAGCCTCCAATCCATCACACAACCATCAGCCTCCAATCCATCACACAACCATCAGACTCCAATCCATCACACAAACATCAGCCTCCAATCCAGCACACAACCATCAACCTCCAATCCATCACACAACCATCAGCCTCCAATCCAGCACACAACCATCAACCTCCAATCCATCACACAACCATCAGCCGCCAATCCAGCACACAACCATCAGCCTCCAATCTATCACACAACCACCAATCCATCACACAACCATCAGCCTCCAATCCAGCACACAACCATCAGCCGCCAATCCAGCACACAACCATCAGCCTCGAATCTATCACACAACCTCCAATCCATCACACAACCATCAGCCTCCAATCCATCACACAACCATCAGCCTCCAATCCAGCACACAACCATCAGCCTCCAATCCTGCACACAACCATCAGCCTCCAATCCATCACACAACCATCAGCCACCAATCCAGCACAAAACCATCAGCCTCCAATCCATCACACAACCATCAGCCATCAATCCAGCACACAACCATCAGCCTCCAATCCATCACACAACCATCAGCCTCCAATCCATCACACAACCATCAGCCTCCAATCCATCACACAAGCATCAGCCACCAATCCAGCACACAACCATCAGCCTCCAATCCATCACACAACCATCAGCCATCAATCCAGCACACAACCATCAGCCTCCAATCCATCACACAACCATCAGCCTCCAATCCATCACACAACCATCAGCCTCCAATCCATCACACAACCATCAGGCTCCAATCCATCACACAACCATCAGCCTCCAATCCAGCACTCAACCATCAACCTCCAATTCATCACACAACCATCAGCCTCCAATCCAGCACACAACCATCAGCCTCCAATCCATCACACAACCATTAGCCTCCAATGCAGCACACAACCATCAACCTCCAATCCATCACACAACCATCAGCCTCCAATCCATCACACAACCATCAGCCTCCAATCCATCACACAACCATCAGCCTCCAATCCGTCACACAACCTTCAGCCTCCAATCCATCACACAACCATCAGCCTCCAATCCAGCACACAACCATCTGCCTCCACTCCAGCACACAACCATCAGCCTCCAATCCATCACACAACCATCAGCCACCAATCCAGCACACAACCAGCAGCCTCCAAACCATCACACAACCATTAGCCACCAATGCAGCACACAACCATCAGCCTCCAATCCATCACACAACCATCAGCCTCCAATGCAGCACACAACCATCAGCCTCCAATCCAGCACACAACCTTCAGCCTCCAATCCATCACACAACCATCAGCCTCCAATCCAGCACACAACCATCAGCCTCCACTCCAGCACACAACCATCAGCCTCCAATCCATCACACAACCATCAGCCACCAATCCAGCACACAACCATCAGCCTCCAATCCATCACACAACCATCAGCCACCAATCCAGCACACAAACATCAGCCTCCAATCCATCACACAACCATCAGCCACCAATCCAGCACACAACCATCAGCCTCCAGTCCATTACACAACCATCAGCCTCCAATCCATCACACAACCATCAGCCTCCAATCCATCACACAACCACCATTCCAGCACACAACCATCAGCCTCCAATCCATCACACAACCATCAGCCTCCAATCCATCACACAACCATCAGCCTCCAATCCATCACACAACCATCAGCCTCCAATCCATCACACAACCACCATTCCAGCACACAACCATCAGCCTCCAATCCAGCACACAGCCATCAGCCTCCAATCCAGCACACAACCATCAGCCTCCAATCTATCACACAACCACCAATCCATCACACAACCATCAGCCTCCAATCCAGCACACAACCATCAGCCTTCAATCCATCACACAACCATTAGCCTCCAATCCATCACACAACCATCAGCCTCCAATCCAGCACACAACCATCAGCCTCCAATCCATCACACTACCATTAGCCATCAATCCAGCACACGACCATCAGCCTCCAATCCATCACACAACCATCAGCCTCCAATCCAGCACACAACCATTAGCCTCCAATCCATCACACAACCATCAGCCTCCAATCCATCACACAACCATCAGCCTCCAATCCATCACACAACCATTAGCCTCCAATCCATCACACAACCATCAGCCTTCAATCCAGCACACAACCATCAGCCTCCAATCCATCACACAACCATTAGCCTCCAATCCATCACACAACCATCAGCCTCCAATCTAGCACACAACCATCAGCCTCCAATCCAGCACACAACCATCAGCCTCCACTCCTGCACACAACCATCAGCCTCCAATCCATCACACAACCATTAGCCACCAATGCAGCACACAACCATCAGCCTCCAATCCATCACACAACCATCAGCCTCCAATGCAGCACACAACCATCAGCCTCCAATCCAGCACACAACCTTCAGCCTCCAATCCAGCACACAACCTTCAGCCTCCAATCCATCACACAACAATCAGCCTCCAATCCAGCACACAACCATCAGCCTCCACTCCAGCACACAACCATCAGCCTCCAATCCATCACACAACCATCAGCCACCAATCCAGCACACAACCATCAGCCTCCAATCCAGCACACAACCTTCAGCCTCCAATCCATCACACAACCATCAGCCTCCAATCCAGCACACAACCATCAGCCTCCACTCCAGCACACAACCATCAGCCTCCAATGCAGCACACAACCATCAGCCTCCAATCCAGAACACAACCATCAGCCTCCAATCCATCACACAACCATCAGCCTCCAATCCATCACACAACCATCAGACTCCAATCCATCACACAAACATCAGCCTCCAATCCAGCACACAACCATCAACCTCCAATCCATCACACAACCATCAGCCTCCAATCCAGCACACAACCATCAACCTCCAATCCATCACACAACCATCAGCCGCCAATCCAGCACACAACCATCAGCCTCCAATCTATCACACAACCACCAATCCATCACACAACCATCAGCCTCCAATCCAGCACACAACCATCAGCCGCCAATCCAGCACACAACCATCAGCCTCCAATCTATCACACAACCTCCAATCCATCACACAACCATCAGCCTCCAATCCATCACACAACCATCAGCCTCCAATCCATCACACAACCATCAGCCTCCAATCCTGCACACAACCATCAGCCTCCAATCCATCACACAACCATCAGCCACCAATCCAGCACAAAACCATCAGCCTCCAATCCATCACACAACCATCAGCCATCAATCCAGCACACAACCATCAGCCTCCAATCCATCACACAACCATCAGCCTCCAATCCATCACACAACCATCAGCCTCCAATCCATCACACAAGCATCAGCCACCAATCCAGCACACAACCATCAGCCTCCAATCCATCACACAACCATCAGCCATCAATCCAGCACACAACCATCAGCCTCCAATCCATCACACAACCATCAGCCTCCAATCCATCACACAACCATCAGCCTCCAATCCATCACACAACCATCAGGCTCCAATCCATCACACAACGATCAGCCTCCAATCCAGCACACAACCATCAACCTCCAATTCATCACACAACCATCAGCCTCCAATCCAGCACACAACCATCAGCCTCCAATCCATCACACAACCATTAGCCTCCAATGCAGCACACAACCATCAACCTCCAATCCATCACACAACCATCAGCCTCCAATCCATCACACAACCATCAGCCTCCAATCCATCACACAACCATCAGCCTCCAATCCGTCACACAACCTTAAGCCTCCAATCCATCACACAACCATCAGCCTCCAATCCAGCACACAACCATCTGCCTCCACTCCAGCACACAACCATCAGCCTCCAATCCATCACACAACCATCAGCCACCAATCCAGCACACAACCAGCAGCCTCCAATCCATCACACAACCATTAGCCACCAATGCAGCACACAACCATCAGCCTCCAATCCATCACACAACCATCAGCCTCCAATGCAGCACACAACCATCAGCCTCCAATCCAGCACACAACCTTCAGCCTCCAATCCATCACACAACCATCAGCCTCCAATCCAGCACACAACCATCAGCCTCCACTCCAGCACACAACCATCAGCCTCCAATCCATCACACAACCATCAGCCACCAATCCAGCACACAACCATCAGCCTCCAATCCATCACACAACCATCAGCCACCAATCCAGCACACAACCATCAGCCTCCAATCCATCACACAACCATCAGCCTCCAATCCAGCACACAACCATCAGCCTCCAGTCCATTACACAACCATCAGCCTCCAATCCATCACACAACCATCAGCCTCCAATCCATCACACAACCACCTTTCCAGCACACAACCATCAGCCTCCAATCCATCACACAACCATCAGCCTCCAATCCATCACACAACCATCAGCCTCCAATCCATCACACAACCATCAGCCTCCAATCCATCACACAACCACCATTCCAGCACACAACCATCAGCCTTCAATCCAGCACACAACCATCAGCCTCCAATCCAGCACACAACCATCAGCCTCCAATCTATCACACAACCACCAATCCATCACACAACCATAAGCCTCCAATCCAGCACACAACCATCAGCCTTCAATCCATCACACAACCATTAGCCTCCAATCCATCACACAACCATCAGCCTCCAATCCAGCACACAACCATCAGCCTCCAATCCATCACACTAGCATTAGCCATCAATCCAGCACACGACCATCAGCCTCCAATCCATCACACAACCATCAGCCTCCAATCCAGCACACAACCATTAGCCTCCAATCCATCACACAACCATCAGCCTCCAATCCATCACATAACCATCAGCCTCCAATCCATCACACAACCATTAGCCTCCAATCCATCACACAACCATCAGCCTTCAATCCAGCACACAACCATCAGCCTCCAATCCATCACACAACCATTAGCCTCCAATCCATCACACAACCATCAGCCTCCAATCTAGCACACAACCATCAGCCTTCAATCCAGCACACAGCCATCAGCCTCCAATCCATCACACAACCATTAGCCTCCAATCCATCAAACAACCATCAGCCTCCAATCCAGCACACAACCATCAGCCTCCAATCCAGCACACAACCATCAGCCTCCAATCCAGCACACAACCATCAGCCTTCAATCTAGCACACAACCATCAGCCTCCAATCCATCACACAACCATTAGCCTCCAATCCATCACACAACCATCAGCCTCCAATCCAGCACACAACCATCAGCCACCAATCCAGCACACAACCATCAGCCTCCAATCCATCACACAACCATCAGCCACCAATCCAGCACACAACCATCAGCCTCCAATCCATCACACAACCATCAGCCTGCAATCCAGCACACAACCATCAGCCTCCAGTCCATTACACAACCATCAGCCTCCAATCCATCACACAACCATCAGCCTCCAATCCATCACACAACCACCATTCCAGCACACAACCATCAGCCTCCAATCCATCACACAACCATCAGCCTCCAATCCATCACACAACCATCAGCCTCCAATCCATCACACAACCATCAGCCTCCAATCCATCACACAACCACCATTCCAGCACACAACCATCAGCCTCCAATCCAGCACACAATCATCAGCCTCCAATCCAGCACACAACCATCAGCCTCCAATCTATCACACAACCACCAATCCATCACACAACCATCAGCCTCCAATCCAGCACACAACCATCAGCCTTCAATCCATCACACAACCATTAGCCTCCAATCCATCACACAACCATCAGCCTCCAATCCAGCACACAACCATCAGCCTCCAATCCATCACACTACCATTAGCCATCAATCCAGCACACGACCATCAGCCTCCAATCCATCACACAACCATCAGCCTCCAATCCAGCACACAACCATTAGCCTCCAATCCATCACACAACCATCAGCCTCCAATCCATCACACAACCATCAGCCTCCAATCCATCACACAACCATTAGCCTCCAATCCATCACACAACCATCAGCCTTCAATCCAGCACACAACCATCAGCCTCCAATCCATCACACAACCATTAGCCTCCAATCCATCACACAACCATCAGCCTCCAATCTAGCACACAACCATCAGCCTTCAATCCAGCACAGAGCCATCAGCCTCCAATCCATCACACAACCATTAGCCTCCAATCCATCAAACAACCATCAGCCTCCAATCCAGCACACAACCATCAGCCTCCAATCCAGCACACAACCATCAGCCTCCAATCCAGCACACAACCATCAGCCTTCAATCTAGCACACAACCATCAGCCTCCAATCCATCACACAACCATTAGCCTCCAATCCATCACACAACCATCAGCCTCCAATCCAGCACACAACCATCAGCCTCCAATCCATCACACAACCATCAGCCTCCAATCCAGCACACAGCCATCAGCCTCCAATCCAGCACACAACCATCAACCTCCAATCTATCACACAACCATCAGCGTCCAATCCATCACACAACCATTAGCCTCCAATCCAGCACACAGCCATCAGCCTCCAATCCAGCACACAACCATCAACCTCCAACTTATCACACAACCATCAGCCTCCAATCCAACACACAATCATCAGCCTCCAATCCAGCACACAACCATCAACCTCCAATCCATCACACAACCATCAGCCGCCAATCCAGCACAAAACCTTCAGCCTCCAATCCATCACACAACCATCAGCCATCAATCCAGCACACAACCATCAGCCGCCAATCCAGCACACAACCATCAGCCTCCAATCCATCACACAACCATTAGCCTCCAATCCAGCACACAACCATCAGCCTCCAATCCATCACACAACCATCAGCCCCCAATCCAGCACACAACCATAAACCTCCAATCCATCACACAACCATTAGCCTCCAATCCATCACACAACCATCAGCCTCCAATCTAGCACACAACCATCAGCCTCCAATCCATCACACAACCATCAGCCATCTATCCAGCACACGATCATCAGCCGCAAATCCAGCACACAACTATCAGCCTCCAATCCATCACACAACCATTAGCCTCCAATCCATCACACAACCATCAGCCTCCAATCCAGCACACAACCATAAACCTCCAATCCATCACACAACCATTAGCCTCCAATCCATCACACAACCATCAGCCTCCAATCCAGCACACAACCATCAGCCTCCAATCCAGCACTCAACCATCAACCTCCAATCCATCACACAACCATCAGCCACCAATCCAGCACACAACCATCAGCCTCCAATCCATCACACAACCATCAGCCATCAATCCAGCACACAACCATCAGCCTCCAATCCATCACACAACCATCAGCCTCCAATCCATCACACAACCATCAGCCACCAATCCAGCACACAACCATCAGCCTCCAATCCATCACACAACCATCAGCCATCAATCCAGCACACAACCATCAGCCTCCAATCCATCACACAAACATCAGCCTCCAATCCAGCAAACAACCATCAGCCTCCAATCCATCACACAACCATCAGCCATCAATCCAGCACACAACCATCAGCCTCCAATCCATCACACAACCATCAGCCTCCAATCCATCACACAACCATCAGCCACCAATCCAGCACACAACCATCAGCCTCCAATCCATCACACAACCATCAGCCATCAATCCAGCACACAACCATCAGCCTCCAATCCATCACACAACCATCAGCCTCCAATCCATCACACAACCATCAGCCTCCAATCCATCACACAACCATCAGCCTCCAATCCATCACACAAACATCAGCCTCCAATCCAGCACACAACCATCAACCTCCAATCCATCACACAACCATCAGCCTCCAATCCAGCACACAACCATCAACCTCCAATCCATCACACAACCATCAGCCGCCAATCCAGCACACAACCATCAGCCTCCAATCTATCTCGAAACCACCAATCCATCACACAACCATCAGCCTCCAATCCAGCACACAACCATCAGCCGCCAATCCAGCACACAACCATCAGCCTCCAATCTATCACACAACCTCCAATCCATCACACAACCATCAGCCTCCAATCCACCACACAACCATCAGCCTCCAATCCAGCACACAACCATAAACCTCCAATCCATCACACAACCATTAGCCTCCAATCCATCACACAACCATCAGCCTCCAATCCAGCACACAACCATCAGCCTCCAATCCTGCACACAACCATCAACCTCCAATCCATCACACAACCATCAGCCACCAATCCAGCACAAAACCATCAGCCTCCAATCCATCACACAACCATCAGCCATCAATCCAGCACACAACCATCAGCCTCCAATCCATCACACAACCATCAGCCTCCAATCCATCACACAACCATCAGCCTCCAATCCATCACACCACCATCAGCCGCCAATCCAGCACACAACCATCAGCCTCCAATCTATCACGAAACCACCAATCCATCACACAACCATCAGCCTCCAATCCAGCACACAACCATCAGCCGCCAATCCAGCACACAACCATCAGCCTCCAATCTATCACACAACCTCCAATCCATCACACAACCATCAGCCTCCAATCCACCACACAACCATCAGCCTCCAATCCAGCACACAACCATAAACCTCCAATCCATCACACAACCATTAGCCTCCAATCCATCACACAACCATCAGCCTCCAATCCAGCACACAACCATCAGCCTCCAATCCTGCACACAACCATCAACCTCCAATCCATCACACAACCATCAGCCACCAATCCAGCACAAAACCATCAGCCTCCAATCCATCACACAACCATCAGCCATCAATCCAGCACACAACCATCAGCCTCCAATCCATCACACAACCATCAGCCTCCAATCCATCACACAACCATCAGCCTCCAATCCATCACACAAGCATCAGCCACCAATCCAGCACACAACCATCAGCCTCCAATCCATCACACAACCATCAGCCATCAATCCAGCACACAACCATCAGCCTCCAATCCATCACACAACCATCAGCCTCCAATCCATCACACAACCATCAGCCTCAAATCCATCACACAACCATCAGGCTCCAATCCATCACACAACCATCAGCCTCCAATCCAGCACACAACCATCAACCTCCAATTCATCACACAACCATCAGCCTCCAATCCAGCACACAACCATCAGCCTCCAATCCATCACACAACCATTAGCCTCCAATGCAGCACACAACCATCAACCTCCAATCCATCACACAACCATCAGCCTCCAATCCAACACACAACCATCAGCCTCCAATCCATCACACAACCATCAGCCTCCAATCCGTCACACAACCTTCAGCCTCCAATCCATCACACAACCATCAGCCTCCAATCCAGCACACAACCATCAGCCTCCACTCCAGCACACAACCATCAGCCTCCAATCCATCACACAACCATCAGCCACCAATCCAGCACACAACCATCAAACTCCAATCCATCACACAACCATCAGCCACCAATCCAGCACAAAACCATCAGACTCCAATCCATCACACAACCATCAGCCATCAATCCAGCACACAACCATCAGCCTCCAATCCATCACACAACCATCAGCCTCCAATCCATCACACAACCATCAGCCTCCAATCCATCACACAACCATCAGCCACCAATCCAGCACACAACCATCAGCCTCCAATCCATCACACAACCATCAGCCATCAATCCAGCACACAACCATCAGCCTCCAATCCATCACACAACCATCAGCCTCCAATCCATCACACAACCATCAGCCTCCAATCCATCACACAACCATCAGGCTCCAATCCATCACACAACCATCAGCCTCCAATCCAGCACACAACCATCAACCTCCAATTCATCACACAACCATCAGCCTCCAATCCATCACACAACCATTAGCCTCCAATGCAGCACACAACCATCAACCTCCAATCCATCACACAACCATCAGCCTCCAATCCATCACACAACCATCAGCCTCCAATCCATCACACAACCATCAGCCTCCAATCCGTCACACAACCTTCAGCCTCCAATCCATCACACAACCATCAGCCTCCAATCCAGCACACAACCATCAGCCTCCACTCCAGCACACAACCATCAGCCTCCAATCCATCACACAACCATCAGCCACCAATCCAGCACACAACCATCAGCCTCCAATCCATCACACAACCATTAGCCACCAATCCAGCACACAACCATCAGCCTCCAATCCATCACACACCCATCAGCCTCCAATGCAGCACACAACCATCAGCCTCCAATCCAGCACACAACCTTAATCCTCCAATCCATCACACAACCATCAGCCTCCAATCCAGCACACAACCATCAGCCTCCACTCCAGCACACAACCATCAGCCTCCAATCCATCACACAACCATCAGCCACCAATCCAGCACACAACCATCAGCCTCCAATCCATCACACAACCATCAGCCATCAATCCAGCACACAACCATCAGCCTCCAATCCATCACACAACCATCAGCCTCCAATCCATCACACAACCATCAGCCTCCAATCCATCACACAACCATCAGCCTCCAATCCATCACACAAACATCAGCCTCCAATCCAGCACACAACCATCAACCTCCAATCCATCACACAACCATCAGCCTCCAATCCAGCACACAACCATCAACCTCCAATCCATCACACAACCATCAGCCGCCAATCCAGCACACAACCATCAGCCTCCAATCTATCACGAAACCACCAATCCATCACACAACCATCAGCCTCCAATCCAGCACACAACCATCAGCCGCCAATCCAGCACACAACCATCAGCCTCCAATCTATCACACAACCTCCAATCCATCACACAACCATCAGCCTCCAATCCACCACACAACCATCAGCCTCCAATCCAGCACACAACCATAAACCTCCAATCCATCACACAACCATTAGCCTCCAATCCATCACACAACCATCAGCCTCCAATCCAGCACACAACCATCAGCCATCAATCCAGCACACAACCATCAGCCTCCAATCCATCACACAACCATCAGCCTCCAATCCATCACACAACCATCAGCCTCCAATCCATCACACAAGCATCAGCCACCAATCCAGCACACAACCATCAGCCTCCAATCCATCACACAACCATCAGCCATCAATCCAGCACACAACCATCAGCCTCCAATCCATCACACAACCATCAGCCTCCAATCCATCACACAACCATCAGCCTCCAATCCATCACACAACCATCAGGCTCCAATCCATCACACAACCATCAGCCTCCAATCCAGCACACAACCATCAACCTCCAATTCATCACACAACCATCAGCCTCCAATCCAGCACACAACCATCAGCCTCCAATCCATCACACAACCATTAGCCTCCAATGCAGCACACAACCATCAACCTCCAATCCATCACACAACCATCAGCCTCCAATCCATCACACAACCATCAGCCTCCAATCCATCACACAACCATCAGCCTCCAATCCGTCACACAACCTTCAGCCTCCAATCCATCACACAACCATCAGCCTCCAATCCAGCACACAACCATCAGCCTCCACTCCAGCACACAACCATCAGCCTCCAATCCATCACACAACCATCAGCCACCAATCCAGCACACAACCATCAAACTCCAATCCATCACACAACCATCAGCCACCAATCCAGCACAAAACCATCAGACTCCAATCCATCACACAACCATCAGCCATCAATCCAGCACACAACCATCAGCCTCCAATCCATCACACAACCATCAGCCTCCAATCCATCACACAACCATCAGCCTCCAATCCATCACACAACCATCAGCCACCAATCCAGCACACAACCATCAGCCTCCAATCCATCACACAACCATCAGCCATCAATCCAGCACACAACCATCAGCCTCCAATCCATCACACAACCATCAGCCTCCAATCCATCACACAACCATCAGCCTCCAATCCATCACACAACCATCAGGCTCCAATCCATCACACAACCATCAGCCTCCAATCCAGCACACAACCATCAACCTCCAATTCATCACACAACCATCAGCCTCCAATCCATCACACAACCATTAGCCTCCAATGCAGCACACAACCATCAACCTCCAATCCATCACACAACCATCAGCCTCCAATCCATCACACAACCATCAGCCTCCAATCCATCACACAACCATCAGCCTCCAATCCGTCACACAACCTTCAGCCTCCAATCCATCACACAACCATCAGCCTCCAATCCAGCACACAACCATCAGCCTCCACTCCAGCACACAACCATCAGCCTCCAATCCATCACACAACCATCAGCCACCAATCCAGCACACAACCATCAGCCTCCAATCCATCACACAACCATTAGCCACCAATCCAGCACACAACCATCAGCCTCCAATCCATCACACACCCATCAGCCTCCAATGCAGCACACAACCATCAGCCTCCAATCCAGCACACAACCTTAATCCTCCAATCCATCACACAACCATCAGCCTCCAATCCAGCACACAACCATCAGCCTCCACTCCAGCACACAACCATCAGCCTCCAATCCATCACACAACCATCAGCCACCAATCCAGCACACAACCATCAGCCTCCAATCCATCACACAACCATCAGCCATCAATCCAGCACACAACCATCAGCCTCCAATCCATCACACAACCATCAGCCTCCAATCCATCACACAACCATCAGCCTCCAATCCATCACACAACCATCAGCCTCCAATCCATCACACAAACATCAGCCTCCAATCCAGCACACAACCATCAACCTCCAATCCATCACACAACCATCAGCCTCCAATCCAGCACACAACCATCAACCTCCAATCCATCACACAACCATCAGCCGCCAATCCAGCACACAACCATCAGCCTCCAATCTATCACGAAACCACCAATCCATCACACAACCATCAGCCTCCAATCCAGCACACAACCATCAGCCGCCAATCCAGCACACAACCATCAGCCTCCAATCTATCACACAACCTCCAATCCATCACACAACCATCAGCCTCCAATCCACCACACAACCATCAGCCTCCAATCCAGCACACATCCATAAACCTCCAATCCATCACACAACCATTAGCCTCCAATCCATCACACAACCATCAGCCTCCAATCCAGCACACAACCATCAGCCTCCAATCCTGCACACAACCATCAACCTCCAATCCATCACACAACCATCAGCCACCAATCCAGCACAAAACCATCAGCCTCCAATCCATCACACAACCATCAGCCATCAATCCAGCACACAACCATCAGCCTCCAATCCATCACACAACCATCAGCCTCCAATCCATCACACAACCATCAGCCATCAATCCAGCACACAACCATCAGCCTCCAATCCATCACACAACCATCAGCCTCCAATCCATCACACAACCATCAGCCTCCAATCCATCACACAACCATCAGGCTCCAATCCATCACACAACCATCAGCCTCCAATCCAGCACACAACCATCAACCTCCAATTCATCACACAACCATCAGCCTCCAATCCAGCACACAACCATCAGCCTCCAATCCATCACACAACCATTAGCCTCCAATGCAGCACACAACCATCAACCTCCAATCCATCACACAACCATCAGCCTCCAATCCATCACACAACCATCAGCCTCCAATCCATCACACAACCATCAGCCTCCAATCCGTCACACAACCTTCAGCCTCCAATCCATCACACAACCATCAGCCTCCAATCCAGCACACAACCATCAGCCTCCACTCCAGCACACAACCATCAGCCTCCAATCCATCACACAACCATCAGCCACCAATCCAGCACACAACCATCAAACTCCAATCCATCACACAAACATCAGCCACCAATCCAGCACAAAACCATCAGCCTCCAATCCATCACACAACCATCAGCCATCAATCCAGCACACAACCATCAGCCTCCAATCCATCACACAACCATCAGCCTCCAATCCATCACACAACCATCAGCCTCCAATCCATCACACAAGCATCAGCCACCAATCCAGCACACAACCATCAGCCTCCAATCCATCACACAACCATCAGCCATCAATCCAGCACACAACCATCAGCCTCCAATCCATCACACAACCATCAGCCTCCAATCCATCACACAACCATCAGCCTCCAATCCATCACACAACCATCAGGCTCCAATCCATCACACAACCATCAGCCTCCAATCCAGCACACAACCATCAACCTCCAATTCATCACACAACCATCAGCCTCCAATCCAGCACACAACCATCAGCCTCCAATCCATCACACAACCATTAGCCTCCAATGCAGCACACAACCATCAACCTCCAATCCATCACACAACCATCAGCCTCCAATCCATCACACAACCATCAGCCTCCAATCCATCACACAACCATCAGCCTCCAATCCGTCACACAACCTTCAGCCTCCAATCCATCACACAACCATCAGCCTCCAATCCAGCACACAACCATCAGCCTCCACTCCAGCACACAACCATCAGCCTCCAATCCATCACACAACCATCAGCCACCAATCCAGCACACAACCATCAGCCTCCAATCCATCACACAACCATTAGCCACCAATCCAGCACACAACCATCAGCCTCCAATCCATCACACACCCATCAGCCTCCAATGCAGCACACAACCATCAGCCTCCAATCCAGCACACAACCTTAATCCTCCAATCCATCACACAACCATCAGCCTCCAATCCAGCACACAACCATCAGCCTCCACTCCAGCACACAACCATCAGCCTCCAATCCATCACACAACCATCAGCCACCAATCCAGCACACAACCATCAGCCTCCAATCCATCACACAACCATCAGCCACCAATCCAGCACACAACCATCAGCCTCCAATCCATCACACAACCATCAGCCTCCAATCCAGCACACAACCATCAGCCTCCAATCCATCACACAACCATTAGCCTCCAATGTAGCACACAACCATCAGTCTCCAATCCATCACACAACCATCAGCCTCCAATCCAGCACACAACCATCAGCCTCCAATCCATCACACAACCATTAGCCTCCAATGCAGCACACAACCATCAGTCTCCAATCCATCACACAACCATCAGCCTCCAATCCAGCACACAACCATCAGCCTCCAATCCATCACACAACCATTAGCCTCCAATGTAGCACACAACCATCAGTCTCCAATCCATCACACAACCATCAGCCTCCAATCCAGCACACAACCATTAGCCTCCAATGCAGCACACAACCATCAGTCTCCAATCCATCACACAACCATCAGCCTCCAATCCATCACACAACCATCAGCCTCCAATCCATCACACAACCATCAGCCTCCAATCCAGCACACAACCATCAGCCTCCAATCTATCACACAACCATCAATCCATCACACAACCATCAGCCGCCAATCCAGCACACAACCATCAGCCTCCAATCTATCACACAACCACCAATCCATCACACAACCATCAGCCTCCAATCCAGCACTCAACCATCAGCCTCCAATCCATCACACAACCATCAGCCTCCAATCCAGCACACAACCATCAGCCTCCAATCCATCACACAACCATCAGCCTCCAATCCATCACACAACCATCAGCCTCCAATCCAGCACACAACCACCAATCCATCACACAACCATCAGCCTCCAATCCAGCACACAACCATCAGCCTCCAATCCATCACACAACCATCAGCCTCCAATCCATCACACAACCATCAGCCTCCTATCCAGCACACAACCATCAGCCTCCAATCCATCACACAACCATCAGCCTCCAATCCATCACACAACCATCAGCCTCCAATCCATCACACAACCATCAGCCTCCAATCCATCACACAACCATCAGCCTCCAATCCATCACACAACCATCAGCCTCCAATCCAGCACACAACCTTCAGCCTCCAATCCATCACACAACCATCAGCCTCCAATCCAGCACACAACCATCAGCTTCCACTCCAGCACACAACCATCAGCCTCCAATCCATCACACAACCATCAGCCACCAATCCAGCACACAACCATCAGCCTCCAATCCATCACACAACCATCAGCCACCGATCCAGCACACAACCATCAGCCTCCAATCCATCACACAACCATCAGCCTCCAATCCAGCACACAACCATCAGCCTCCAATCCATCACACAACCATCAGCCTCCAATCCATCACACAACCATCAGCCTCCAATCCATCACACAACCATCAGCCTCCAATCCATCACACAACCATCAGCCTCCAATCCAGCACACAACCATCAGCCTCCAATCCATCACACAACCATCAGCCTCCAATCCATCACACAACCATCAGCCTCCAATCCAGCACACAACCACCAATCCATCACACAACCATCAGCCTCCAATCCAGCACACAACCATCAGCCTCCAATCCATCACACAACCATCAGCCTCCAATCCATCACACAACCATCAGCCTCCAATCCAGCACAGAACCATCAGACTCCAATCCATCACACAACCATCAGCCTCCAATCCATCACACAACCATCAGCCTCCAATCCGTCACACAACCTTCAGCCTCCAATCCATCACACAACCATCAGCCTCCAATCCAGCACACAACCATCAGCCTCCACTCCAGCACACAACCATCAGCCTCCAATCCATCACACAACCATCAGCCACCAATCCAGCACACAACCATCAGCCTCCAATCCATCACACAACCATTAGCCACCAATCCAGCACACAACCATCAGCCTCCAATCCATCACACAACCATCAGCCTCCAATGCAGCACACAACCATCAGCCTCCAATCCAGCACACAACCTTAATCCTCCAATCCATCACACAACCATCAGCCTCCAATCCAGCACACAACCATCAGCCTCCACTCCAGCACACAACCATCAGCCTCCAATCCATCACACAACCATCAGCCACCAATCCAGCACACAACCATCAGCCTCCAATCCATCACACAACCATCAGCCACCAATCCAGCACACAACCATCAGCCTCCAATCCATCACACAACCATCAGCCTCCAATCCAGCACACAACCATCAGCCTCCAGTCCATCACACAACCATCAGCCTCCAATCCATCACACAACCATCAGCCTCCAATCCATCACACAACCACCATTCCAGCACACAACCATCAGCCTCCAATCCATCACACAAACATCAGCCTCCAATCCATCACACAACCATCAGCCTCCAATCCATCACACAACCATCAGCCTCCAATCCATCACACAACCACCATTCCAGCACACAACCATCAGCCTCCAATCCATCACATAACCATCAGCCTCCAATCCAGCAGAAAACCATCAGCCTCCAATCCATCACACAACCATCAGCCTCCAATCCAGCACACAACCATCAACCACCAATCCATCACACAACCATCAGCCTCCAATCCAGCACACAACCATCAGCCTCCAATCCATCACACAACCATTAGCCTCCAATGCAGCACACAACCATCAGTCTCCAATCCATCACACAACCATCAGCCTCCAATCCAGCACACAACCATCAGCCTCCAATCCATCACACAACCATTAGCCTCCAATGTAGCACACAACCATCAGTCTCCAATCCATCACACAACCATCAGCCTCCAATCCAGCACACAACCATTAGCCTCCAATGCAGCACACAACCATCAGTCTCCAATCCATCACACAACCATCAGCCTCCAATCCATCACACAACCATCAGCCTCCAATCCATCACACAACCATCAGCCTCCAATCCAGCACACAACCATCAGCCTCCAATCTATCACACAACCATCAATCCATCACACAACCATCAGCCGCCAATCCAGCACACAACCATCAGCCTCCAATCTATCACACAACCACCAATCCATCACACAACCATCAGCCTCCAATCCAGCACTCAACCATCAGCCTCCAATCCATCACACAACCATCAGCCTCCAATCCAGCACACAACCATCAGCCTCCAATCCATCACACAACCATCAGCCTCCAATCCATCACACAACCATCAGCCTCCAATCCAGCACACAACCACCAATCCATCACACAACCATCAGCCTCCAATCCAGCACACAACCATCAGCCTCCAATCCATCACACAACCATCAGCCTCCAATCCATCACACAACCATCAGCCTCCAATCCAGCACACAACCATCAGCCTCCAATCCATCACACAACCATCAGCCTCCAATCCATCACACAACCATCAGCCTCCAATCCATCACACAACCATCAGCCTCCAATCCATCACACAACCATCAGCCTCCAATCCATCACACAACCATCAGCCTCCAATCCAGCACACAACCTTCAGCCTCCAATCCATCACACAACCATCAGCCTCCAATCCAGCACACAACCATCAGCTTCCACTCCAGCACACAACCATCAGCCTCCAATCCATCACACAACCATCAGCCACCAATCCAGCACACAACCATCAGCCTCCAATCCATCACACAACCATCAGCCACCAATCCAGCACACAACCATCAGCCTCCAATCCATCACACAACCATCAGCCTCCAATCCAGCACACAACCATCAGCCTCCAATCCATCACACAACCATCAGCCTCCAATCCATCACACAACCATCAGCCTCCAATCCATCACACAACCATCAGCCTCCAATCCATCACACAACCATCAGCCTCCAATCCAGCACACAACCATCAGCCTCCAATCCATCACACAACCATCAGCCTCCAATCCATCATACAACCATCAGCCTCCAATCCAGCACACAACCACCAATCCATCACACAACCATCAGCCTCCAATCCAGCACACAACCATCTGCCTCCAATCCATCACACAACCATCAGCCTCCAATCCATCACACAACCATCAGCCTCCAATCCAGCACACAACCATCAGCCTCCAATCCATCACACAACCATCAGCCTCTAATCCATCACACAACCATCAGCCTCCAATCCATCACACAACCATCAGCCTACAATCCATCACACAACCATCAGCCTCCAATCCATCACACAACCATCAGCCTCCAATCCATCACACAACCTTCAGCCTCCAATCCATCACACAACCATCAGCCTCCAATCCAGCACACAACCATCAGCCTCCACTCCAGCACACAACCATCAGCCTCCAATCCATCACACAACCATCAGCCACCAATCCAGCAAACAACCATCAGCCTCCAATCCATCACACAACCATCAGCCACCAATCCAGCACACAACCATCAGCCTCCAATCCATCACACAACCATCAGCCTCCAATCCAGCACACAACCATCAGCCTCCAATCCATCACACAACCATCAGCCTCCAATCCATCACACAACCATCAGCCTCCAATCCATCACACAACCATCAGCCTCCAATTCATCACACAACCATCAGCCTCCAATCCAGCACACAACCATCAGCCTCCAATCCATCACACAACCATCAGCCGCCAATCCATCACACAACCATCAGCCTCCAATCCATCACACAACCACCATTCCAGCACACAACCATCAGCCTCCTATCCATCACACAACCATCAGCCTCCAATCCATCACACAACCATCAGCCTCCAATCCATCACACAACAATCAGCCTCCAATCCATCACACAACTATCAGCCTCCAATCCAGCACACAACCATCAGCCTCCAATCTATCACACAACCATCAATCCATCACACAACCATCAGCCGCCAATCCAGCACACAACCATCAGCCTCCAATCTATCACACAACCACCAATCCATCACACAACCATCAGCCTCCAATCCAGCACTCAACCATCAGCCTCCAATCCATCACACAACCATCAGCCTCCAATCCAGCACACAACCATCAGCCTCCAATCCATCACACAACCATCAGCCTCCAATCCATCACACAACCATCAGCCTCCAATCCAGCACACAAACACCAATCCATCACACAACCATCAGCCTCCAATCCAGCACACAACCATCAGCCTCCAATCCATCACACAACCATCAGCCTCCAATCCATCACACAACCATCAGCCTCCAATCCAGCAAACAACCATCAGCCTCCAATCCATCACACAACCATCAGCCTCCAATCCATCACACAACCATCAGCCTCCAATCCATCACACAACCATCAGCCTCCAATCCATCACACAACCATCAGCCTCCAATCCATCACACAACCATCAGCCTCCAATCCAGCACACAACCTTCAGCCTCCAATCCATCACACAACCATCAGCCTCCAATCCAGCACACAACCATCAGCCTCCACTCCAGCACACAACCATCAGCCTCCAATCCATCACACAACCATCAGCCACCAATCCAGCACACAACCATCAACCTCCAATCCATCACACAACCATCAGCCTCCAATCCAGCACACAACCATCAGCCTCCAATCCATCACACAACCATCAGCCTCCAATCCATCACACAACCATCAGCCTCCAATCCATCACACAACCATCAGCCTCCAATCCATCACACAACCATCAGCCTCCAATTCATCACACAACCATCAGCCTCCAATCCAGCACACAACCATCAGCCTCCAATCCATCACACAACCATCAGCCGCCAATCCATCACACAACCATCAGCCTCCAATCCATCACACAACCACCATTCCAGCACACAACCATCAGCCTCCTATCCATCACACAACCATCAGCCTCCAATCCATCACACAACCATCAGCCTCCAATCCATCACACAACAATCAGCCTCCAATCCATCACACAACTATCAGCCTCCAATCCAGCACACAACCATCAGCCTCCAATCTATCACACAACCATCAATCCATCACACAACCATCAGCCGCCAATCCAGCACACAACCATCAGCCTCCAATCTATCACACAACCACCAATCCATCACACAACCATCAGCCTCCAATCCAGCACTCAACCATCAGCCTCCAATCCATCACACAACCATCAGCCTCCAATCCAGCACACAACCATCAGCCTCCAATCCATCACACAACCATCAGCCTCCAATCCATCACACAACCATCAGCCTCCAATCCAGCACACAAACACCAATCCATCACACAACCATCAGCCTCCAATCCAGCACACAACCATCAGCCTCCAATCCATCACACAACCATCAGCCTCCAATCCATCACACAACCATCAGCCTCCAATCCAGCAAACAACCATCAGCCTCCAATCCATCACACAACCATCAGCCTCCAATCCATCACACAACCATCAGCCTCCAATCCATCACACAACCATCAGCCTCCAATCCATCACACAACCATCAGCCTCCAATCCATCACACAACCATCAGCCTCCAATCCAGCACACAACCTTCAGCCTCCAATCCATCACACAACCATCAGCCTCCAATCCAGCACACAACCATCAGCCTCCACTCCAGCACACAACCATCAGCCTCCAATCCATCACACAACCATCAGCCACCAATCCAGCACACAACCATCAACCTCCAATCCATCACACAACCATCAGCCTCCAATCCAGCACACAACCATCAGCCTCCAATCCATCACACAACCATCAGCCTCCAATCCATCACACAACCATCAGCCTCCAATCCATCACACAACCATCAGCCTCCAATCCATCACACAACCATCAGCCTCCAATCCAGCACACAACCATCAGGCTCCAATCCATCACACAACCATCAGCCGCCAATCTATCACACAACCATCAGGCTCCAATCCAGCACACAACCATCAGCCTCCAATCTATCACACAACCATCAGGCTCCAATCCAGCACACAAACATCAGCCTCCAATCTATCACACAACCACCAATCCATCACACAACCATCAGCCTCCAATCCAGCACACAACCATCAGCCTCCAATCCATCACACAACCATCAGCCTCCAATCCAGCACACAACCATTAGCCTCCAATCCATCACACAACCATCAGCCTCCAATCCATCACACAACCATCAGCCTCCAATCCATCACACAACCATTAGCCTCCAATCCATCACACAACCATCAGCCTTCAATCCAGCACACAACCATCAGCTTCCAATCCAGCACACAACCATTAGCCTCCAATCTATCACACAACCATCAGCCTTCAATCCAGCACACAACCATTAGCCTCCAATCCATCACACAACCATCAGCCTCCAATCCATCACACAACCATTAGCCTCCAATCCATCACACAACCATCAGCCTTCAATCCAGCTCACAACCATCAGCCTCCAATCCAGCACACAACCATCAGCCTTCAATCCAGCACACAGCCATCAGCCTCCAATCCATCACACAACCATTAGCCTCCAATCCATCAAACAACCATCAGCCTCCAATCCAGCACACAACCATCAGCCTCCAATCCAGCACACAAACATCAGCCTTCAATCCAGCACACAACCATCAGCCTCCAATCCATCACACAACCATTAGCCTCCAATCCATCACACAACCATCAGCCTCCAATCCAGAACACAACCATCAGCCTCCAATCCATCACACAACCATCAGCCTCCAATCCAGCACACAGCCATCAGCCTCCAATCCAGCACACAACCATCAACCTCCAATCTATCACACAACCATCAGCCTCCAATCCATCACACAACCATTAGCCTCCAATCCAGCACACAATCATCAGCCTCCAATCCAGAACACAACCATCAGCCTCCAATCCATCACACAACCATCAGCCTCCAATCCAGCACACAGCCATCAGCCTCCAATCCAGCACACAACCATCAACCTCCAATCAATCACACAACCATCAGCCTCCAATCCATCACACAACCATTAGCCTCCAATCCAGCACATAATCATCAGCCTCCAATCCATCACACAACCATTAGCCTCCAATCCAGCACACAGCCATCAGCATCCAATCCAGCACACAACCATCAACCTCCAATCTATCACACAACCATCAGCCTCCAATCCATCACACAACCATCAGCCTCCAATCCAGCACACAATCATCAGCCTCCAATCCGGCACACAACCATCAACCTCCAATCCATCACACAACCATCAGCCGCCAATCCAGCACAAAACCTTCAGCCTCCAATCCATCACACCACCATCAGCCATCAATCCAGCACACAACCATCAGCCGCCAATCCAGCACACAACCATCAGCCTCCAATCCATCACACAACCATTAGCCTCCAATCCATCACACAACCATCAGCCTCCAATCCATCACACAACCATTAGCCTCCAATCCATCACACAACCATCAGCCCCCAATCCAGCACACAACCATAAACCTCCAATCCATCACACAACCATTAGCCTCCAATCCATCACACAACCATCAGCCTCCAATCTAGCACACAACCATCAGCCTCCAATCCAGCACACAACCATCAGCCTCCAATCCATCACACAACCATCAGCCATCAATCCAGCACACGACCATCAGCCGCCAATCCAGCACACAACCATCAGCCTCCAATCCATCACACAACCATTAGCCTCCAATCCATCACACAACCATCAGCCTCCAATCCAGCACACAACCATAAACCTCCAATCCATCACACAACCATTAGCCTCCAATCCATCACACAACCATCAGCCTCCAATCCAACACACAACCATCAGCCTCCAATCCAGCACTCAACCATCAACATCCAATCCATCACACAACCATCAGCCACCAATCCAGCACACAACCATCAGCCTCCAATCCATCACACAACCATCAGCCATCAATCCAGCACACAACCATCAGCCTCCAATCCATCACACAACCATCAGCCTCCAATCCATCACACAACCATCAGCCACCAATCCATCACACAACCATCAGCCTCCAATCCATCACACAACCATCAGCCATCAATCCAGCACACAACCATCAGCCTGCAATCCATCACACAACCATCAGCCTCCAATCCATCTCACAACCATCAGTATCCAATCCATCACACAACCATCAGCCTCCAATCCATCACACAACCATCAGCCTCCAATCCATCACACAACCATCAGCCTCCAATCCAGCACACAACCATCAACCTCCAATCCATCACACAACCATCAGCCTCCAATCCAGCACACAACCATCAACCTCCAATCCATCACACAACCATCAGCCGCCAATCCAGCACACAACCATCAGCCTCCAATCTATCACACAACCACCAATCCATCACACAACCATCAGCCTCCAATCCAGCACACAACCATCAGCCGCCAATCCAGCACGCAACCATCAGCCTCCAATCTATCACACAACCTCCAATCCATCACACAACCATCAGCCTCCGATCCACCACACAACCATCAGCCTCCAATCCAGCACACAACCATAAACCTCCAATCCATCACACAACCATTAGCCTCCAATCCATCACACAACCATCAGCCTCCAATGCAGCACACAACCATCAGCCTCCAATCCTGCACACAACCATCAACCTCCAATCCATCACACAACCATCAGCCGCCAATCCAGCACGCAACCATCAGCCTCCAATCTATCACACAACCTCCAATCCATCACACAACCATCAGCCTCCAATCCACCACACAACCATCAGCCTCCAATCCTGCACACAACCATCAACATCCAATCCAGCACACAACCATAAACCTCCAATCCATCACACAACCATTAGCCTCCAATCCATCACACAACCATCAGCCTCCAATCCATCACACAACCATCAGCCTCCAATCCAGCACACAACCATCAGCCACCAATCCAGCACAAAACCATCAGCCTTCAATCCAGCACACAACCATCAGCCTCCAATCCAGCACACAACCTTTAGCCTCCAATCCATTACACAACCATCAGCCTCCAATCCATCACACAACCATCAGCCTCCAATCCATCACACAACCATTAGCCTCCAATCCATCACACAACCATCAACCTTCAATCCAGCACACAACCATCAGCCTCCAATCCAGCACACAACCATCAGCCTTCAATCCAGCACACAGCCATCAGCCTCCAATCCATCACACAACCATTAGCCTCCAATCCATCAAACAACCATCAGCCTCCAATCCAGCACACAACCATCAGCCTCCAATCGAGCACACAATCATCAGCCTTCAATCCAGCACACAACCATCAGCCTCCAATCCATCACAGAACCATTAGCCTCCAATCCATCACACAACCATCAGCCTCCAATCCAGAACACAACCATCAGCCTCCAATCCATCACACAACCATCAGCCTCCAATCCAGCACACAGCCATCAGCCTCCAATCCAGCACACAACCATCAACCTCCAATCTATCACACAACCATCAGCCTCCAATCCATCACACAACCATTGGCCTCCAATCCAACACACAACCATCAGCCTCAAATCCAGCACACAATCATCAGCCTCCAATCCAGCACACAACCATCAACCTCCAATCCATCACACAACCATCAGCCGCCAATCCAGCACAAAACCTTCAGCCTCCAATCCATCACACAACCATCAGCCATCAATCCAGCACACAACCATCAGCCGCCATTCCAGCACACAACCATCAGCCTCCAATCCATCACACAACCATTAGCCTCCAATCCATCACACAACCATCAGCCCCCAATCCAGCACACAACCATAAACCTCCAATCCATCACACAACCATTAGCCTCCAATCCATCACACAACCATCAGCCTCCAATCTAGCACACAACCATCAGCCTCCAATCCAGCACACAACCATCAGCCTCCAATCCATCACACAACCATCAGCCATCAATCCAGCACACGACCATCAGCCGCCAATCCAGCACACAACCATCAGCCTCCAATCCATCACACAACCATTAGCCTCCAATCCATCACACAACCATCAGCCTCCAATCCAGCACACAACCATAAACCTCCAATCCATCACACAACCATCAGCCTCCAATCCAGCACACAACCATCAACCTCCAATCCATCACACAACCATCAGCCGCCAATCCATCACACAACCATCAGCCTCCAATCCAGCACACAACCATCAGCCTCCAATCCAGCACTCAACCATCAACCTCCAATCCATCACACAACCATCAGCCACCAATCCAGCACACAACCATCAGCCTCCAATCCATCACACAACCATCAGCCATCAATCCAGCACACAACCATCAACCTCCAATCCATCACACAACCATCAGCCTCCAATCCATCACACAACCATCAGCCACCAATCCAGCACACAACCATCAGCCTCCAATCCATCACACAACCATCAGCCATCAATCCAGCACACAACCACCAGCCTCCAATCCATCACACAACCATCAGCCTCCAATCCATCACACAACCATCAGTATCCAATCCATCACACAACCATCAGCCTCCAATCCATCACACAACCATCAGCCTCCAATCCATCACACAACCATCAGCCTCCAATCCAGCACACAACCATCAACCTCCAATCCATCACACAACCATCAGCCTCCAATCCAGCACACAACCATCAACCTCCAATCCATCACACAACCATCAGCCGCCAATCCAGCACACAACCATCAGCCTCCAATCTATCACACAACCACCAATCCATCACACAACCATCAGCCTCAAATCCAGCACACAACCATCAGCCGCCAATCCAGCACGCAACCATCAGCCTCCAATCCAGCACACAACCATAAACCTCCAATCCATCACACAACCATTAGCCTCCAATCCATCACACAACCATCAACCTCCAATCCAGCACACAACCATCAGCCTCCAATCCTGCACACAACCATCAACCTCCAATCCATCACACAACCATCAGCCACCAATCCAGCACAAAACCATCAGCCTCCAATCCATCACACAACCATCAGCCATCAATCCAGCACACAACCATCAGCCTCCAATCCATCACACAACCATCAGCCTCCAATCCATCACACAACCATCAGCCTCCAATCCATCACACAAGCATCAGCCACCAATCCAGCACACAAACATCAGCCTCCAATCCATCACACAACCATCAGCCATCAATCCAGCACACAACCATCAGCCTCCAATCCATCACACAACCATCAGCCTCCAATCCATCACACAACCATCAGCCTCCAATCCATCACACAACCATCAGGCTCCAATCCATCACACAACCATCAGCCTCCAATCCAGCACACAACCATCAACCTCCAATTCATCACACAACCATCAGCCTCCAATCCAGCACACAACCATCAGCCTCCAATCCATCACACAACCATTAGCCTCCAATGCAGCACACAACCATCAACCTCCAATCCATCACACAACCATCAGCCATCAATCCAGCACACAACCATCAGCCTCCAATCCATCACACAACCATCAGCCTCCAATCCATCACACAACCATCAGCCACCAATCCATCACACAACCATCAGCCTCCAATCCATCACACAACCATCAGCCATCAATCCAGCACACAACCATCAGCCTCCAATCCATCACACAACCATCAGCCTCCAATCCATCTCACAACCATCAGTATCCAATCCATCACACAACCATCAGCCTCCAATCCATCACACAACCATCAGCCTCCAATCCATCACACAACCATCAGCCTCCAATCCAGCACACAACCATCAACCTCCAATCCATCACACAACCATCAGACTCCAATCCAGCACACAACCATCAACCTCCAATCCATCACACAACCATCAGCCGCCAATCCAGCACACAACCATCAGCCTCCAATCTATCACACAACCACCAATCCATCACACAACCATCAGCCTCCAATCCAGCACACAACCATCAGCCGCCAATCCAGCACGCAACCATCAGCCTCCAATCTATCACACAACCTCCAATCCATCACACAACCATCAGCCTCCAATCCACCACACAACCATCAGCCTCCAATCCAGCACACAACCATAAACCTCCAATCCATCACACAACCATTAGCCTCCAATCCATCACACAACCATCAGCCTCCAATCCAGCACACAACCATCAGCCTCCAATCCTGCACACAAGCATCAACCTCCAATCCATCACACAACCATCAGCCGCCAATCCAGCACGCAACCATCAGCCTCCAATCTATCACACAACCTCCAATCCATCACACAACCATCAGCCTCCAATCCACCACACAACCATCAGCCTCCAATCCTGCACACAACCATCAACCTCCAATCCAGCACACAACCATAAACCTCCTATCCATCACACAACCATTAGCCTCCAATCCATCACACAACCATCAGCCTCCAATCCATCACACAACCATCAGCCTCCAATCCAGCACACAACCATCAGCCACCAATCCAGCACAAAACCATCAGCCTTCAATCCAGCACACAACCATCAGCCTCCAATCCAGCACACAACCTTTAGCCTCCAATCCATTACACAACCATCAGCCTCCAATCCATCACACAACCATCAGCCTCCAATCCATCACACAACCATTAGCCTCCAATCCATCACACAACCATCAACCTTCAATCCAGCACACAACCATCAGCCTCCAATCCAGCACACAACCATCAGCCTTCAATCCAGCACACAGCCATCAGCCTCCAATCCATCACACAACCATTAGCCTCCAATCCATCAAACAACCATCAGCCTCCAATCCAGCACACAACCATCAGCCTCCAATCCAGCACACAATCATCAGCCTTCAATCCAGCACACAACCATCAGCCTCCAATCCATCACACAACCATTAGCCTCCAATCCATCACACAACCATCAGCCTCCAATCCAGAACACAACCATCAGCCTCCAATCCATCACACAACAATCAGCCTCCAATCCAGCACACAGCCATCAGCCTCCAATCCAGCACACAACCATCAACCTCCAATCTATCACACAACCATCAGCCTCCAATCCATCACACAACCATTGGCCTCCAATCCATCACACAACCATCAGCCTCAAATCCAGCACACAATCATCAGCCTCCAATCCAGCACACAACCATCAACCTCCAATCCATCACACAACCATCAGCCGCCAATCCAGCTCAAAACCTTCAGCCTCCAATCCATCACACAACCATCAGCCATCAATCCAGCACACAACCATCAGCCGCCAATCCAGCACACAACCATTAGCCTCCAATCCATCACACAACCATCAGCCCCCAATCCAGCACACAACCATAAACCTCCAATCCATCACACAACCATTAGCCTCCAATCCATCACACAACCATCAGCCTCCAATCTAGCACACAACCATCAGCCTCCAATCCAGCACACAACCATCAGCCTCCAATCCATCACACAACCATCAGCCATCAATCCAGCACACGACCATCAGCCGCCAATCCAGCACACAACCATCAGCCTCCAATCCATCACACAACCATTAGCCTCCAATCCATCACACAGCCATCAGCCTCCAATCCAGCACACAACCATAAACCTCCAATCCATCACACAACCATCAGCCTCCAATCCAGCACACAACCATCAACCTCCAATCCATCACACAACCATCAGCCGCCAATCCATCACACAACCATCAGCCTCCAATCCAGCACACAACCATCAGCCTCCAATCCAGCACTCAACCATCAACCTCCAATCCATCACACAACCATCAGCCACCAATCCAGCACACAACCATCAGCCTCCAATCCATCACACAACCATCAGCCATCAATCCAGCACACAACCATCAACCTCCAATCCATCACACAACCATCAGCCTCCAATCCATCACACAACCATCAGCCACCAATCCAGCACACAACCATCAGCCTCCAATCCATCACACAACCATCAGCCATCAATCCAGCACACAACCACCAGCCTCCAATCCATCACACAACCATCAGCCTCCAATCCATCACACAACCATCAGTATCCAATCCATCACACAACCATCAGCCTCCAATCCATCACACAACCATCAGCCTCCAATCCATCACACAACCATCAGCCTCCAATCCAGCACACAACCATCAACCTCCAATCCATCACACAACCATCAGCCTCCAATCCAGCACACAACCATCAACCTCCAATCCATCACACAACCATCAGCCGCCAATCCAGCACACAACCATCAGCCTCCAATCTATCACACAACCACCAATCCATCACACAACCATCAGCCTCAAATCCAGCACACAACCATCAGCCGCCAATCCAGCACGCAACCATCAGCCTCCAATCCAGCACACAACCATAAACCTCCAATCCATCACACAACCATTAGCCTCCAATCCATCACACAACCATCAACCTCCAATCCAGCACACAACCATCAGCCTCCAATCCTGCACACAACCATCAACCCCCAATCCATCACACAACCATCAGCCACCAATCCAGCACAAAACCATCAGCCTCCAATCCATCACACAACCATCAGCCATCAATCCAGCACACAACCATCAGCCTCCAATCCATCACACAACCATCAGCCTCCAATCCATCACACAACCATCAGCCTCCAATCCATCACACAAGCATCAGCCACCAATCCAGCACACAAACATCAGCCTCCAATCCATCACACAACCATCAGCCATCAATCCAGCACACAACCATCAGCCTCCAATCCATCACACAACCATCAGCCTCCAATCCATCACACAACCATCAGCCTCCAATCCATCACACAACCATCAGGCTCCAATCCATCACACAACCATCAGCCTCCAATCCAGCACACAACCATCAACCTCCAATTCATCACACAACCATCAGCCTCCAATCCAGCACACAACCATCAGCCTCCAATCCATCACACAACCATTAGCCTCCAATGCAGCACACAACCATCAACCTCCAATCCATCACACAACCATCAGCCTCCAATCCATCACACAACCATCAGCCTCCAATCCATCACACAACCATCAGCCTCCAATCCATCACACAACCTTCAGCCTCCAATCCATCACACAACCATCAGCCTCCAATCCAGCACACAACCATCAGCCTCCACTCCAGCACACAACCATCAGCCTCCAATCCATCACACAACCATCAGCCACCAATCCAGCACACAACCATCAGCCTCCAATCCATCACACAACCATCAGCCACCAATCCAGCACACAACCATCAGCCTCCAATCCATCACACAACCATCAGCCTCCAATGCAGCACACAACCATCAGCCTCCAATCCAGCACACAACCTTCAGCCTCCAATCCATCACACAACCATCAGCCTCCAATCCAGCACACAACCATCAGCCTCCACTCCAGCACACAACCATCAGCCTCCAATCCATCACACAACCATCAGCCACCAATCCAGCACACAACCATCAGCCTCCAATCCATCACACAACCATCAGCCACCAATCCAGCACACAACCATCAGCCTCCAATCCATCACACAACCATCAGCCTCCAATCCAGCACACAACCATCAGCCTCCAGTCCATCACACAACCATCAGCCTCCAATCCATCACACAACCATCAGCCTCCAATCCATCACACAACCACCATTCCAGCACACAACCATCAGCCTCCAATCCATCACACAACCATCAGCCTCCAATCCATCACACAACCATCAGCCTCCAATCCATCACACAACCATCAGCCTCCAATCCATCACACAACCACCATTCCAGCACACAACCATCAGCCTCCAATCCATCACATAACCATCAGCCTCCAATCCAGCAGAAAACCATCAGCCTCCAATCCGTCACACAACCATCAGCCTCCAATCCAGCACACAACCATCAACCACCAATCCATCACACAACCATCAGCCTCCAGTCCAGCACACAACCATCAGCCTCCAATCGATCACACAACCATTAGCCTCCAATGCAGCACACAACCATCAGTCTCCAATCCATCACACAACCATCAGCCTCCAATCCAGCACACAACCATCAGCCTCCAATCCATCACACAACCATTAGCCTCCAATGCAGCACACAACCATCAGTCTCCAATCCATCACACAACCATCAGCCTCCAATCCAGCACACAACCATTAGCCTCCAATGCAGCACACAACCATCAGTCTCCAATCCATCACACAACCATCAGCCTCCAATCCATCACACAACCATCAGCCTCCAATGCATCACACAACCATCAGCCTCCAATCCAGCACACAACCATCAGCCTCCAATCTATCACACAACCATCAATCCATCACACAACCATCAGCCGCCAATCCAGCACACAACCATCAGCCTCCAATCTATCACACAACCACCAATCCATCACACAACCATCAGCCTCCAATCCAGCACTCAACCATCAGCCTCCAATCCATCACACAACCATCAGCCTCCAATCCAGCACACAACCATCAGCCTCCAATCCATCACACAACCATCAGCCTCCAATCCATCACACAACCATCAGCCTCCAATCCAGCACACAACCATCAGCCTCCAATCCATCACACAACCATCAGCCTCCAATCCATCACACAACCATCAGCCTCCAATCCAGCACACAACCATCAGCCTCCAATCCATCACACAACCATCAGCCTCCAATCCATCACACAACCATCAGCCTCCAATCCATCACACAACCATGAGCCTCCAATCCATCACACAACCATCAGCCTCCAATCCAGCACACAACCTTCAGCCTCCAATCCATCACACAACCATCAGCCTCCAATCCAGCACACAACCATCAGCCTCCACTCCAGCACACAACCATCAGCCTCCAATCCATCACACAACCATCAGCCACCAATCCAGCACACAACCATCAGCCTCCAATCCATCACACAACCATCAGCCACCAATCCAGCACACAACCATCAGCCTCCAATCCATCACACAACCATCAGCCTCCAATCCAGCACACAACCATCTGCCTCCAATCCATCACACAACCATCAGCCTCCAATCCATCACACAACCATCAGCCTCCAATCCATCACACAACCATCAGCCTCCAATCCATCACACAACCATCAGCCTCCAATCCAGCACACAACCATCAGCCTCCAATCCATCACACAACCATCAGCCTCCAATCCATCACACAACCATCAGCCTCCAATCCATCACACAACCACCATTCCAGCACACAACCATCAGCCTCCTATCCATCACACAACCATCAGCCTCCAATCCATCACACAACCATCAGCCTCCAATCCATCACACAACCATCAGCCTCCAATCCATCACACAACCATCAGCCTCCAATCCAGCACACAACCATCAGCCTCCAATCCAGCACACAACCATCAGCCTCCAATCTATCACACAACCATCAATCCATCACACAACCATCAGCCGCAAATCCAGCACACAACCATCAGCCTCCATTCTATCACACAACCACCAATCCATCACACAACCATCAGCCTCCAATCCAGCACTCAACCATCAGCCTCCAATCCATCACACAACCATCAGCCTCCAATCCAGCACACAACCATCAGCCTCCAATCCATCACACAACCATCAGCCTCCAATCCATCACACAACCATCAGCCTCCAATCCAGCACACAACCACCATTCCATCACACAACCATCAGCCTCCAATCCAGCACACAACCATCAGCCTCCAATCCATCACACAACCATCAGCCTCCAATCCATCACACAACCATCAGCCTCCAATCCAGCACACAACCATCAGCCTCCAATCCATCACACAACCATCAGCCTCCAATCCATCACACAACCATCAGCCTCCAATCCATCACACAACCATCAGCCTCCAATCCATCACACAACCATCAGCCTCCAATCCATCACACAACCATCAGCCTCCAATCCAGCACACAACCTTCAGCCTCCAATCCATCACACAACCATCAGCCTCCAATCCAGCACACAACCATCAGCCTCCACTCCAGCACACAACCATCAGCCTCCAATCCATCACACAACCATCAGCCTCCAATCCAGCGGCACAGTGGTGCAGTGGTTAGCACCGCAGCCTCACAGCCCCAGGGACCCGGGTTCGATTCCGGGTACTGCCTGTGTGGAGTTTGCAAGTTCTCCCTGTGTCTGCGTGGGTTTTCTCCGGGTGCTCCGGTTTCCTCCCACAAGCCAAAATACTTGCAGGTTGATAGGTAAATTGGCCATTATAAATTGTCACTAGTATAGGTAGGTGGTAGGGAAATATAGGGACAGGTGGGGATGTTTGGTAGGAATATGGGATTAGTGTAGGATTAGTATAAATGGGTGGTTGATGTTCGGCACAGACTCGGTGGGCCGATGGGCCTGTTTCAGTGCTGTATCTCTAATCTAATCTAATCTAATCACAACCATCATCCTCCAATCCATCACACAACCATCAGCCTCCAATCCATCACACAACCATCAGCCTCCAATCCATCACACAACCACCATTCCAGCACACAACCATCAGCCTCCTATCCATCACACAACCATCAGCCTCCAATCCATCACACAACCATCAGCCTCCAATCCATCACACAACCATCAGCCTCCAATCCATCACACAACCATCAGCCTCCAATCCATCACACAACCACCATTCCAGCACACAACCATCAGCCTCCAATCCATCACATAACCATCAGCCTCCAATCCATCACACAACCATCAGCCTCCAATCCATCACACAACCATCAGCCTCCAATCCATCACACAACCACCATTCCAGCACACAACCATCAGCCTCCAATCCATCACATAACCATCAGCCTCCAATCCAGCAGAAAACCATCAGCCTCCAATCCATCACACATACATCAGCCTCCAATCCAGCACACAACCATCAGCCTCCTATCCAGCACAAAACCATCAGCCTCCAATCCATCACACATATATCAGCCTCCAAGCCATCATCAAACCATCAGCCACCAATCCAGCACACAACCATCAGCCTCCAATCCATCACACAACCTTCAGCCACCAATCCAGCACACAACCATCAGCCTCCAATCCATCACACAACCATCAGCCTCCAATCCAGCACACAAAGATCAGCCTCCAATCTATCACACAACCTTCAGCCACCAATCCAGCACACAACCATCAGCCTCCAATCCATCACACAACCATCAGCCACCAATCCAGCACACAACCATCAGCCTCCAATCCAGCACACAACCATCAGCCTCCAATCCATCACAAAACCATCAGCCTCCAATCCATCACACAACCTTCAGCCACCAATCCAGCACACAACCATCAGCCTCCAATCCAGCACACAACCATCAGCCTCCAATCCATCACAAAACCATCCGCCTCCAATCCATCACACAACCATCAGCCTCCAATCCAAAACACAACCATCAGCCTCCAATCCATCACACAACCATCAGCCTCCAATCCATCACACAACCATCAGCCTCCAATCCATCACACAACCATCAGCCTCCAATCCAGCACACAACCATCAGCCTCCAATCCATCACACAAACATCAGCCTCCAATCCAGCACACAACCATCAGCCTCCAATCCATCACACAACCATCAGCCTCCAATCCAGCACACAACCATCAGCCTCCAATCCATCACACAACCATCAGCCTCCAATCCAGCACACAACCATCAGCCTCCAATCCATCACACAACCATCAGCCGCCAATCCATCACACAACCATCAGCCTCCAATCCAGCACACAACCATCAGCCTCCAATCCATCACACAACCATCAGCCTCCAATCCATCACACAACCATCAGCCTCCAATCCAGCACACAACCATCAGCCTCCAATCCATCACACAACCATCAGCCTCCAATCCATCACACAACCATCAGCCTCCAATCCATCACACAACCATCAGCCTCCAATCCAGCACACAACCATCAGCCTCCAATCCATCACACAACCATCAGCCTCCAATCCAGCACACAACCATCAGCCTCCAATCCATCACACAACCATCAGCCTCCAATCCAGCACACAACCATCAGCCTCCAATCCAGCACACAACCATCAGCCTCCAATCCATCACACAACCATCAGCCTCCAATCCATCACACAACCATTAGCCACCAATCCAGCACACAACCATCAGCCTCCAATCCATCACACAACCATCAGCCTCCATACCAGCACAAAACCATCAGCCTCCAATCCATCACACAACCATCAGACACTAATCCAGCACACAACCATCAGCCTCCAATCCTGCACACAACCATCTGCCTCCAATCCATCACACAACCATCAGCCTCCATTCCAGCACACAACCATCAGCCTCCAATCCAGCACACAACCATCAGCCTCCAATCCAGCACACAGCCATCAGCCTCCAATCCAGCACACAACCATTAGCCTCCAATCCATCACACAACCATCAGCCTCCAATCCATCACACAACCATCAGCCTCCAATCCATCACACAACCATCAGCCTCCAATCCAGCACACAACCATCAGCCTCCAATCCATCACACAACCATCAGCCTCCAATCCATCACACAACCATTAGCCTCCAATCCAGCACACAACCATCATCCTCCAATCCATCACACAACCATTAGCCTCCAATCCATCACACAACCATCAGCCTCCAATCCAGCACACAACCATCAGCCTCCAATCCATCACACAACCATCAGCCTCCAATCCATCACACAACCATCAGCCTCCAATCCAGCACACAACCATCAGCCTCCAATCCAGCACACAACCATCAGCCACCTATCCAGCACACAACCATCAGCCTCCAATCCATCACACAACCATCAGCCTCCAATCCAGCACACAACCATCAGCCACCTATCCAGCACACAACCATCAGCCTCCAATCCAGCACACAACCATCAGCCTCCAATCCAGCACACAACCATCAGCCACCAATCCAGCACACAACCATCAGCCACCAATCCAGCACACAACCATCAGCTTCCAATCCATCACACAACCATCAGCCTCCAATCCAGCACACAACCATCAGCCTCCAATCCAGCACACAACCATCAGCCTCCAATCCAGCACACAACCATCAGCCACCAATCCATCATAAAACCATCAGCCACCAATCCAGCACACAACTGTCAACCACCAATGCAGCACACAACCATCAGCCTCCAATCCAGCACACAACCATCAGCCTGCAATCCACCACACAACCATCAGCCTCCAATCCAGCACACAACCATCAGCCTCCAATCCACCACACAACCATCAGCCTCCAATCCAGCACACAACCATCAGCCTCCAATCCAGCACACAACCATCCGCCTCCAATCCATCACACAACCATCAGCCTGCAATCCCCCACAGAACCATCAGCCACCAATCCAGCACACAAATGTCAACCACCACTCCAGCACACAACCATCAGCCTCCAGTCCAGCACACTACCATCAGCCTCCAATCCATCACACAACCACCATTCCAGCACACAACCATCAGCCTCCAATCCAGCACACAACCATCAGCCTCCAATCCTGCACACAACCATCAGCCTCCAATCCAGCACACAACCATCAGCCTCCAATCCAGCACACAACCATCAGCCTCCAATCCAGCACACAACCATCAGCCTCCAATCCAGCACACAACCATCAGCCTCCAATCCAGCACACAACCATCAGCCTCCAATCCAGCACACTACCATCAGCCTCCAATCCAGCACACAACCATCAGCCTCCAATCCATCACACAACCATCAGGCACCAATCCAGCACACAACCATGAGCCTCCAATCCAGCACACAACCATCAGGCACCAATCCAGCACACAACCATCAGCCTCCAATCCAGCACACAACCATCAGCCTCCAATCTATCACACAACCATCAGCCTCCAATCCATCACACAACCATCAGGCACCATTCCAGCACACAACCATCAGCCTCCAATCCAGCACTCAACCATCAGCCTCCAATCCATCACACAACCATCAGGCACCAATCCAGCACACAACCATCAGCCTCCAATCCAGCACACAACCATCAGCCTCCAATCTATCACACAACCATCAGCCTCCAATCCATCACACAACCATCAGGCACCAATCCAGCACACAACCATCAGCCTCCAATCCAGCACTCAACCATCAGCCTCCAATCCATCACACAACCATCAGCCTCCAATCCAGCACTCAACCATCAGCCTCCAATCCAGCACACAACCATCAGGCACCAATCCAGCACACAACCATGAGCCTCCAATCCAGCACACAACCACCAATCCACCACACGACAATCAGCCATCTGCCAGTGCCACAGTGGTTAGCTCCGCAGCCTCACAGCTCCAGCGACCCGGGTTCAATTCTGGGTTCTGCCTGTCTGGAGTTTGCAAGTTCTCCTGAGATTGTGTGGGTTTCCGCCAGGTGCTCCGGTTTCCTCCCACAGCCAAAGACTTGCAGGTTGATAGGTAAATTGGCCATTATAAATTGCTCCTCGTGTAGGTAGGTGGTCGGGGAATTGTGGGATGTGGTAAGGAATATGGAATAATGTAGGATTAGTATAAATGGGTGGTTGATGGTCGGCACAGACTCAGTGGGCCGAAGGGCCTGTTTCAGTGCTGTATCTCTTTATGAATCTACAACCATCAGCCTCCAATCCAGCACACAACCATCAACCCAGGAATAAGTCATTAGAGATGCAGTAGCAGGTGAGGAGAAATTTTTTCTCTGAGGGTTGGGAGTCTGTGGAACTCTCCTCCCCCGGACAGCGATGGAGGCAGGGTCATTAAATGTTTATAAGGCAGAGGTAGACAGATTCTTGACAAACAAGGGAGTTGAAGGGTATCGGGGGGTAGGCAGGAAAGTGGAGTTGCGTCCACAAACAGATCAGACATGATCTTCTTGAATGGTGGAGCAGGCTCAAGGGGCCAAATAGCTTACTCCTGCTCCTAGTTCCTATGTTCATATGACACTGCAAGCAGGCCCAGGACCCCATTAACAGTCCCAGCACATTGCCATCAGTCCCAGCACACTCCCATGAATCCCAGCACACTATCAATCCCAGCACATGGCCATCAATCCCAGCACATTATCAATCCCAGCACACTGCCATGAATCCCAGCACACCGCCACCAGTCCCAGCACACCGCCACCAGTCCCAGCACACCATCACCAGTCCCAATGCATCTCCCAGAACTCTCTGTCTATCAGAAGTCTGCACTTCCTAGCTTCAGTTAAGGTGATTCACATATTAATATTATGATTATGTTCACATCCGTGAATGTCTCCACAAGTGATTCTCCTCTTCAAAATAATATAGATAGGAACAAGCCAGGGAATTATAGTCCAGTTATTCTCCCTTCTATTGGTAAACTGAAATACCCAGCACTGAGAGAAACGTGAGTTAATCAGGGACAATTCCATGGACCTCTAAAAGGAAAGTCATGCTTGACCTTCTTGTATTCTTTGAAGAAATCCTGACAGGAAAAGGAAATGCAGTGGATGTGGTTTCTCAAAAGCATTTGAAAAATATCAACAACGTATATTTATATTGCGCCTTTGACATGCAAGACTTATGGAAAAGATTGAACATTGAACGAAGGGGCTTCAGCCTTTTAGATAGAGATAGCTGGGAGGCAGAAAGTAAATGGTTGGGTGAAGGGAGTTTCTGTGACTGGACGTATGTGAGTGATGTTTTCCCAGGATCTTTGTTGGGACTGTTTCTATTTACTGTACACGCACAAATGATCAGAACTTGGGAATTGAGAGAATATTGAAGTTTGTTGCTGACACCAGATTGAGGTGTGATAGGTTGTGAGACTGGCTGGCAGGGTGGATAAGGGCAGATGCAGGAAAACGTGAAGTAACTCATTTAATGGTCGAAACAGGGGACAGAAATGAACCTTAAATGGTGAAATGTCGGGTCGCTCTTCCGGGTCCGGCATTCGGGCTCGGGTCGGACACAGTGACAGCCAGGATGTCAAGGCGGGGAACACTCCGCACTAGTCTGCAGTGGGCGATTCCATCCAAGGTAGAGCACGACCTCTTCAATAAAGTTGATTATATTCCGGTGGTCGGGTCAGGCGTGGGAAAAAGTCAAAGAACTTGGGCCGAGTTGGACTCGGGTTTTATTTGCAGACCCGAGCCGGCCTTCAATTCGAGGTGTCACAGAGAATAGATCGGACCTTAAAAGACAAACGCAATCCTTGGCGCTGTACTTACATGAATCGAGAACAGAGGAAGGTGTTGGGGCCAAGGTTGGGTATTGGGTACAATAATGTGCAGCTCGGTATAAGAAGAATACAAAAGCAGTGGGAAAATATCGGTTTTTGAGAATGTTGCTGGGGATGAGAGGTGAGAAATATTTGAGAAATTGGAGCTTCCTTCAGGAAGTGGCCTGCTGGACCTTCTGGATGAAGAAAGGCTCCTGGAAAGCTGCTGTCTACTGGTTGGAGAGACAGGAACACGAGGTACAGATGGAATCAAAGGGAAAGTTAGGAAGACATTTAGTTTTAAAGACGCACCTGGTGAGGAAAGCGGTCTCCAGACAGTTTCATGCTCAGCTCTACCCTCACAGGTTTCTTCCTCTGCTCTGTGAGGGTCTGTGAAGGTCTCCATCGTCGTTATTGAGCCAGCAGGTGGTTGAGGAGCTTTCCAGCACTCTAACTCTGACCGTCTGACCAAGGCGTTGTTCTCATTGGGATTGACCCTTCGAGAGGGCTCCTGGATTTTGATTAAAAGATCTGGTGTTCCCTGGGACCCAGGCTCCGCTCGACCAGCAATTCCTGTGGAAAGGAGCGACAGAGTCGATGTGGAACATTGACAGCATGAAGGACAGTGTGAACGCATGAGTACCAGTGCAGTGAGGGCACAGAGAGTGCCCTCCAGGTAACAGCTACATGTCATAACTGACATGGGCAGCCCAGACACTCCACCCAGATGGCCAGACGCTCCTCACGGTTGCCCAGACACTTAATACAGACGATGGGCCCAATGTCCCCAGGATCAGGTTGAAGGGCAATGCATCATTAGGTAGTCAGTACATGGGCCATCCCCAGCATCAGTCACCACTCGTCCCAGGTGCATCCTCTGGGGAACTGTAAGGAAACCAGCGTCGGCCCAAGGCAGGGGACAAGTACAGCCCGACCGCTCTCCACACAAGTCTTCAGGCCCAATGATTATATTCAAACAAGATCCTCACCCTCGTGGTGGGACCGTGTGATAACCCTCCCCATGTGCAACCCTTGCATCTCTCCCCCTGTGCATTACCCTCCCTGTGGATAAAGTTCACTGGACAAAGATCAGCTCAGAGTCGGAGCCCAGCCCACCGCACGGAGCTGGGAACCCAGATCCCAGGGTCACAGTGATGGAGGTCAGTCCTCAACCTTCTCACTGCTTGAGCTAACACACGCCAAGCAGACAGTCCTGTAGGGATAGGACATGGACAAATGTTGGGGACCCACCTCCTGAACTGCGACCAGACAGAAATCACACGCTCCATCCAGCTTGCATATTTCATCAGTTTCTTTCCCTCTATTGACCCTGTGATAAGGTAAAGGCATCACACCCTGCCTGAGTGCAGGCTTCTTACCCCTGTTGCTCACTGGTCTCAGTGTTTGCTTGGTATTCTCATCGTCGCTGTACTGCTGCTCCTGGTAACTGTTAAGCCGCTTACACCTCACGAGGAAGGAGCGAGGCATTCTGGATGTCTCCCAGCCTCAGTGTTACACCACTCTGTGAAAACATAAATCCACTTCCAGTTAGT